>NC_031775.1:22053689-22153187 GCF_001522545.3 Parus major
GCACGAGCGGGCTGCCCGCAGCCAGGAGGCCGTGCGGGCCAGCCGCCGGGAGGCCGGCGAGTGCCGCCGCCAGCTCCAGGCGCGCCTGGTAGAAATGGAGAGCCTGCGCGGAGCTCACCAGTCCCTGGAGAGGCAACTGCAGGAGCTGGAGGAGCGGCACAACGCCGAGGCCGCCGGCCTGCAGGTGAGCCGGGCGGCGCCGGGAACCGTCACTGTCCCCTCCCCTGGCACCGGGCAGCGCCGGGCACTGGTGGCACCGAGCATCCTCCTCCCGCGCCATCCGCACCAGTCGGCACCTTCATCCCAGCAGCCGCTCCCTGTAATGTGTAGCACCGGGAATCTCATCCCACGCAAATACCCGGCGCGGTGCCGCACCGATATCCGCGACCCCGCACTCTCCCTCCCCTGGTCCAGCGCAGCTCTGTTCCCTGCAGCAGCCCCTCCCGCAGTTCTGTGCAGCGCTGGACACCAGCGGTTCCCCCTCCGCGCCTGCATCGCTCAGCACCATTGCCTGCGCTGTCCCGATCGGTGCCTCGCTACACAAAACACCCCCAAGCACGGAGCGGCACCCACCCCTCTTTCCTTGCGCAGCACCCACCCATGCAGGCAGTGTCCCTGCAGCGCTGCGCAGCACCAGGCATCCCTGCAGCCTTCCCACCAGCCAGCATTGTGCCTCTCTGCCCTGCACACAGATTCTGCCCCACCACTGCATTGCCTGTCATCTTCATCCTTTATCCAGAGGCAAAAACCCACAGGGCAGATTTTGGGGAAGCAGGCCAGGACATCCCCTCCAACTCTCTTCCTGCAGGGGACATCCCTGCACACAGCAGCACTGTTTGGGGCATCGATCTGTCCCTGCTCTGTCCCTTAAGGATCAGGTCCAAAACTGCCTACACATCGTTGTGGGTAATTCCTCGAAGCTGTCTGCCCAGGCTTGGCCCTTTGCCCTGTTGCCTGGCTCTTGGCACCTGCACTGCAGAAATTGGAGCTCTGCAAAGGTTAAATCTGGACTTGCAGACAGATCCCAGCATCTTTATGTCTGTGGAACGACTCATGTAAAGCAGACACTGAGTGCTCCATATCTCTCATTCCATTACCGTGTTTTCTTGCTACAAGGGAATGTTCATGATTTATAATAAAATGAATCATGAGATTGTTCTATGGCTGTTAAATGAACTGTGATTTCTAAATCATGCTGTTTCCTTCTAAATACTGAAACAACTGCCTTTAATCATACCTGGAGGCCCTAAGGGATGCCTTGTCATTTCCAAGGCCAAATTTTGCCAGGTGCTCTAGAATTTGTGAATTCCAAGCTGCTTGCAAGCTTCCTGAATAGTTGAGGTGGTCTTCAACAATTTTTATGGAAATAGGCAATATATTATCTATAGTGAAAAAATTATACATAGTAACCATAAATACTCTTGATGGCATATGAAAGAGGGGTCCTGGGAGCAACCTATCAGCTGGGCAAAAAAAATTAAGCAACTGGATTAAACAGCACCATAATTGAAATTGCTTTAGTGACAGCATGGCAGTGCTTTCCTATATGACACTCAGGATCTCTTTTATGTGTAGCAATACTTAAAAGTCTTTTGAGCAATGTGCATGTGTAGCAGTTAAGTAATTTCCCTGGCTGCAAACAGTGGAAAAGGTTGGAAGTGTGTCTTAGAGAATGTTTCTATTGTCTGAACTTTTAAAAGCCTTCTGCTAAAGCAGGGGCATGTCTTTATAATTGTGGGCTGCCCAGTCAAATCTGAACTGACATGCAAGAGCTTTTTGGTAGGGGACAGGTTTGCAGTGGTGTGAGGAGGGTGTTTTTATTCTACCAGCTGGTAGAGCTCAGGTGTGGAAGAGGCGCAGACCAGGAACAAGGACAACCAGTTTTGAAAGAGCTTTTTGTTCATGCAGACAACAGGCAGAGGGAATAGGGCTGGAGGCACAAAGAGTCACAGCAGCAAGAATGGAGCTGTCCCAGGCTGGGGATCACCTCAAGTCATTCCTTCCTGTCCTGGCTTGGTGCAGCAGCAATCTGTCTGCATCGAAGCAGAGGCTTTAATCTGTGCAGCAGCAGCCATTCATGTCCTGGGGGCTTTTCAGTTGATGCCCCAGTGATGCCCTCAGAGGCACAGCTTCTTGCAGATCTTTTGCTGTGGAAAATGGTCAGGGTAGCACAGGTCAAAGCAGAGACCACAAGGACAATTCCTAAATATCCTGCAAGTCTGGCTGTGCCCAGCTAATCTGACTCTATGCTCTATGCTCTATGCTGCATTCAGGATGAGCTGCTACTCTGAGGGGCTCTGCTCGAACAAGGCCCACTGCATCAGGGTCAGCACAGCTCCCTGCTCCTTGGGCAGCTCCACATGCCATGACTGCCTCTGGACTGTCCATGAGGAAGGTTAGAGAGGAGAGGAAGTTGAAGACATAATAGGAATGGGAAGGGGACAAGATGAGGATGATGTGGCAGAACAAAGATCGTTTGCTGGGACTGCAAAATGCAATTGCAAAGGCCTGACTCTAGGAGGGGGTGCAGGAGAGTGACCATTGCAGGGATCTGTAGGAAGGGATACATCGTGGCTTAAGTGCAAACTGCTGACTCATTCCTGTTCCAAATCACGCTCCTCTGGTGCACAGTGGGGCAGCTGGCAGCAGGAAACCTGATTGGGAAGAGCCCTATGGGAGAAGGTTTCACTGCTTTCAAGCTGCTGCTTAGATACCTAGATGCATGTGGGAAAAATGCAGACTGCTTGTTTTCTGAGAAAAAAAAATAGAAGAAAAGATTAGTCTCCTTTGTTAGCCGGAGTTCTGGCCTTAGAATTCTCCACATCACAGGTAGAATTGGTTATAAGGGACAAAAGGCAGGGCAAGGCTGACAGGAAGGATGCTAGAAGGACACTGTTGTCCAGCTGAGCACCCTGGCTCTTGCAGGGCAGTCCTCTGTCTCTGTAACCTCCTCAGATCCCTGCATTCAGAATCCCCCACTCCAGGGCTCTGAGGCATTTTCCCAGGAAGGTGGCAGACTTCCCCACCTGGAGGGGACCCCTGGAAGCAGCACCTCTCCTTCCACCTCCTGGAAGCATGTCCCAACTCTTCTTAAGCCCTGCAGATGCAGACTGCAGCCTTTCTTCTCTGCTGCTGCAGTGCAGGGTGCTTTCACTTGTCTTGTTGAGCCACTGCCTCTACTTAGATGATGTTTAAGCCCAAAACTTCCCTCTGTAGAAGCCTGCCTTCTCCCCTGTAGGACTGGGGGTCCCACTACCATGCACTGTTTGCCCATCTCACAGATTCTGCTGCAGATGGGAAACTGCATAAATCCATCAATGGCTAAAGCCTCCCCACACTCACATGCTCACAAGCCATGCCTGGTGCTCTGCCTTCTTCTTCATCCCTGCTAGCATGACATTTCATGGTCCCAAGCTCCTAGCGGGATGTGCCTTCATGGAACAACTGCCCATTGCAACTTCCCTATCTCTATAATGGGCAAAGCAGAGTGGGACTGTGGGAGAAGCCCCCGTTCCAAAACACAGGGTTGAGCACCCTTGCCTTCACAGGACACCATTGGACAGCTGGAGGATGACCTGCGAAACACCAAAAATGAGATGGCTCGGCACTTGAGGGAGTACCAAGACCTGCTCAACGTCAAGATGGCCCTTGATATTGAGATAGCTGCCTACAGGTAAGGCTGCTCTATTCCTGCTCTACCTGGACTTTTTCCAAACCCAATCCCCTGACCCCACTAGGCTGGGGTATTTTCAAGGGCCCAAAAAATACTTTCAAGGAGCACCACAAGCATGTTGTTCATCTCTCTCACCTGGATCTGCCATACTCCTGCCTGGGGAGCAGGCATGGCTCCACGTCCTGCCTTGATCTAGCAGCTGTGAACCACATCCCTCAGCCATCCCAGAAGCAGTGTTTTTTAATGGGGACAGTTGGGGTTGTAAACTCGTCTCTCTTGCAAAGTTAAAAGTAGATGCAAAAGACTGTGCTTTGGGTATTTTCCTCATGTTTCTGGAGAGGAAAGAAGGGAAAAAGTTGCTGTCATGTTCCCCATATTGCAAGTCCTCCAGAAATGGTTGACCAAAATATGATTTTGAATCAGTTTCATGGTGCAGTGTAACCTGTGGTGATGACTTGGATCTGCCTGCAGGGCACAACTTGCTCTCAAGTTTTGCAGATGTTTCACATCCCCATACTAACCTCTTCCCTTGTGATGTGATTGCAGGAAGCTGCTGGAGGGAGAGGAGACCCTCTTCAACATGGGAAGCGGTGGCCTTCCATCACTCAATTCCCTCCCCAGCCCTACTTACTCCTTCCAGCCAAGGAGCTTTAGTTCCTCTACTCTGTCCTTCAAAGAGGAGGAGCAAGGAGAGGTTATTAAAGTGACCTCTAAAATATCATCCAGCAGGGCTGAAGTGATTGAAGGAACCATAACCTCTGTCAAGAAAAGAGGGAGGTTAAACCTGCATGGAGGAATCCTTGCAAATGCAAAGATGTAACCATCAGGACCCTGTTCACAAGCATTTGAGGGGGAACAGTCTCCACTCGGCCTTGAAATTGCTCCTCTGGGCACAAAGCTGCACTGGGCTCGCAGGAAGCCTCCCTTAAAAACACGTAACCTCCCCTGGGGACACCAACCCAGGGATGGCTTCCTTGCGGGTCCTGCCACACAGAGGCCGAGCTTGGCACATTGCTCCCTTTTAAATGGGGTGGGGGCACACAGGACAGGTAGCTAGAGATGCATGTTGGTCATTGTGGTGGTGGCACACGGATGCACAGCACGCTCCCTCTCCTCCTGCGGTGGGCGGGCGAGGGGCAGCCAGCTGGGAATTCTGCTGAGCCAGCTCTCTGGGGAGGGGAGGGAAACAACTCAACATGTTTACTGTAACTAGTTTCAAGGCTACATACCTTCATCTACTATCCAAATCCATGTACAGCTAAACTTTTCCCCACTCCTCGAATTGTAGCCGTCCACTTTTAACCCTAGAAGCACAGAAATAGCCATAACTGGACTGTAACCACACCTGACATCTGATCTCAGCCACGTATAGTTTTGAACTATAAGGAATGTTAATTTTTCTTTGTACTGACCAGTCTTGATTTCTGACAGCACTAGTCAAGCCAGGCACATGGGGTTTATAAGCAGCAGGCACAGGGCAGGAACTGCTACATTTGAGGTGAAGGCACCACCATGCTGGGGTGCAGTACTTCATGTGGTATCACTGTCTCCCAAATATGAGGGTCTGAGGGCCCCTTGTTTGGCTGCACAGTCTTCATGTGAAAAACCTGTGCCCAGATTAACATCGTGCCCCAGTCAGCACTGGGAAGCTGAAGGACTCCTGAACACCAGCCTGCAAAGCATCCTTGTCTCTGCTCTAACTGTTCCAATCTGTGCCAAATTTGATATAGGATTTAACAACTATAGGTTTCCTTCAATGCCTTAAATTGCCAGCAATCGCTTTTGCAAGAGCAGGAGACTCCGTGTGTTGTGTGTCAGTGCCCTGGCAGGGTTATCATCATCAGACCTCGCTGCCCTTGCAGTGCTGCCAGAGTAGTTCCTGGAACCAGCAAATTGTTTGCTCGCACTCTTTCCTCTTCTATTGTAAGGCACAAGTTAATAATTAAAAAAAGAAATAGTTGTGTGGATCAAACTGAGCTGTTTTGTTGTCTTTGCTGCTGCGTCATCTTGGGAACACACCCCAGTGTCCGGCCCACAGCTGGTTCAGTGCCCAGCAGTCCCTCTGGGCCCCTGCAAAGAGCTCAGTGTTGGGATGCAGCTGCCAACCCCTCCTGCTGGAGTTGCAAGGTAAGGCTGGACCCACTGATGGCTGTGGGGCACGTCTGGGGCTCACCTCCAGTGCCTGTCATGGTGGCCTTGCTGTGTAGAAGAGTCCATGGCCAGCTGGCTGAGGGAGCAAGGTCTGCCATGGCCATGTGCACTCTCATTTGCTCAGAAAATGGACTCTGAGGGTGTGATTTGCATCACACCCCTGACAGTTCAGTCCCAAGGTACCCATAATTTCTGCTCCATGCTGCCTGTGTGCTCAGGGGTTAGAAACAGCCTCGTGCTTTGCCTGCACACCTGAAGATAAAGTGACTTACAAAAGAGCAGATGAAGAGAGGAGGGTGCACCCATCTCCCAATTAAATTCAGCAGTCACAGGTGCTGTGACCTGCAGTGGCTTATATTTGGAATAAACACACGTTCTGCTTGAGATGTGCCTGTAGAAGGAAAAAGCACAGTCAGCTTCCTGCTGGTGGCCCTGCCAGGGCACACTGTCCTGTTGCCTTTCCATTCCTGCTTTGTTGCACCACATCATGGCAATCTGCCTCAGAGCCCCAGAGACACAGTGTGACAGTCACAGACTTCTCCACCAGAGCTGCAGGCCAGCAGCAGCATAGCTACACCTTGATCCTGTCACACTGGTGACCTCAGGGACCATGCCCTGGACAGGCTGCTCACCATAGGGTGAGAGCCCTGGGGAGGGCAGCCCTGCAGGTGGGTGAAGCAAGGGGCACTTTCCAGATGCAGAGGAGGGGGCCCAGGGCATGGCTGGAGCAGTGCAGCTCACCAGCAGCCCCCAGAAAAACAGCACAGAGCAACTTGGGGTGCCCAGGCAGAGCCTGGGGGAGCCAGCATGTGCAGAGTTAAGTCCAAGGTATTGGCACATAAAACAAGATCAAGAAATGTCCAAATATCTCCTTGGTCTGCTGTCAGTTAGGAAATGCTAACACACAGAATGTCTCCCAGTCCATTGGGGGAATAAAAAGCAGATGTGACTGTGCAGCTAATGAAATATATTCTGAATCTCACTCTCCAGTGCTTCTGCTTTCTGTCCCTTGAGCATAGGCAGCCTGACTTGTCCTTTGTTCCCAGCACAATCCTCAGACAGAATTCCTGCTTGCTCAGCTAACTGGATGCTAATTACAAAACTGGGAATTTATTTTGGTGATATCAATGTGAAGGGGCTACAGTGGTGGAGCAGGACGGAGGTGCTGCAGGAAGGGCAAGAAACTACTTTGGAAAATGGCTGCAGTGTGAGGGCCAGCCCAATTTCCTGCATTTCTGGAGCTCTGCAGCAATTTGGTGCAGTCTCATGGTGTTAAACTCCAGAGGTGACAGAGGGGCAACAGGCAGGGAGGCCCATGTCTACACTCTCATTTCCTTTATGAGAAGAAAAATGACAGTGAAGAGGGACAGGCCTGGCTGAATGTCGCCAGTGCTGACCTCTGACTATCTCCAACCAGGCCTCCTTTTCAATTGCTATCTTCTTCAGAGTGGTTCCTTTTAGCTGCCTGCTTATATGCACCAGGCTTCTACAGTGAAACCATAAGCTGGAACAGGACAATAAATCCTCGTTTGTGGTCCCATCTTTCTTACTGGGTTAAACACTCAGGCTGCTAGAGGGAAGGAGTGAGTCACACTTCAGATGTTGAAAGATTTATACCTCTATAAAACCTCAAACCCTTGTATAAAAGGCAGCTGTGGACACAGACTTCACCATAAGCTCAGGAAGCAGCAGAGCACAGCTATTTCTCCATGATACTGCATTTTCTTCTTCTCTGTGCTGGGGAGAACTTGAGCTTCCTTACAATGAGACAAATTCCCACCACTGGGGCTGGCTGTTTTTTCCCTGGATGTAGATGCTGGCCCATGCAGTGGTGATGTAGAGCTCTTTGAAAATAGATGAAGTTGCTGCACATGGAGAAGTTTTGCTAATGACGCTTATCTAGATGCTGCAAATCATTAAAAAGCAAGCCAAAGAAAAAGCAGCAAAAGGAAAAAAAACCCACAAACCCCAAACATTTTCCTTTGGCAGGAATGCAAACATCTCCTTTTCCAGACGGAGGAAGAACACTGTCATTCAGCAAGAAGGAATCAATAAGCAATTCAGAACAAAGTCTCTTCCGGAACCTTTGGCTGGATCCAGCCAACTCTCTCTTTTCAGCTCTTGGCACAGACACCACTTTAAGGAAAAGAGCTTCTTCCTGCAGAGTGACCCACACAGAGCCCTAAACCAGCAGCCAAACAGATGTTTATGAATGATCAAATGTCCCCATCACTGGGGTTTGACACTTTGAAGCAGAGTGTATGTCAAAATAGCACAAGCAATGCCAGCTCATTCATGCAAGAACAAGTTCTTAGCTCTCCAATGTCCAGAGCAGCCTTGTAAATGCTCTGACAGACACACAGTCCTTTCCTGAGATGATGCGCATGCAGATCCAAGTGTGATCTGTAAGAAAAAGCTGTTTGGAGATGTCATTTGGAAAAGCTGAGATCAGGCTGAAAAACATGGTTTGCACTGAGGCTCAGAACATCATTAAGTTTAAGCAAATTTCGATGGAAATGAAAAAAGAAAGAAAGAAAGAAGGAATAAAACCCTAAGCCCCAGATATGACACCTCATTAGCAAATTCCTAGTCTATCAATGAGACCTAAGAGATGTATGAATAAAAATGCCTGAAGCAAGCCAAAATGATTCAGTAAGCCAAAACATTTAGGCTAGATTCTTAAGGAAGCAGGGATTATAAGATCATACTGTGACTCCATGTCCTCTTTACCCCCTACATCCTCCCCTGATCATTTTTTATGCTCATCAGCTTAACTTCAGACACATTTGAGAGCACTGGAAGTCTCCAAGGTACCAAACGCCTCTCAGTTTCACACTGTCTAGTACAGGTGAAACATCTGAGCTTCCCCTACTGGACACCAGAAAATCCATTCAGAGGACAGAGGTTATGGATACCTCACCACCAAGGGCTCCAAAATAGCTCTCACAGGAACATACAATTTTTCTCAATCTTTGCCAAGTCTCCACCACATACTTTTCTAATGTTAATGTTTCCTTTGGAAAAAAACCAGGTATTTTAAACTTTCTTTTCCAAATAGATTATTTTACCACACAGTTAGAAAATGCAAGTTCTCTTTTGCACTTTGGGAAACATTTCTTCTGCAGACCACTGCTGTATTTGACACAAATACATTGTTTTACATTAAATCCAAACCCAGTAAAGATGGCGATACAGCTCCAGAAAGAATTCTGCAGTTACAGAGCAGGCAATCAATATTGTATTTTGCCTCAGATGCCATTACCATTTTTCTCTCAAAACTAATAAAATTTGACCTGTCCAGTGATTAAATTTGTATCCATGGCAACATTCTGAAACCTCAGTCAATGTAAATATCCTCTGGCCCATTCAACAAGGGTCTCTTAAAGATGACATGGTAAAATTCCATTTGTGGCCGCCTTGATTCTCTTTCTGCTGAACTAATTAGTGTTACAGAAGGACCACGAGGTAGAAAAACCAAATAAAAAGCAGAATTGAAGAGAATGCAACACCTCTTCATCTCTCAGCAGGTATTTATGACAGCCTAAAAGGTCCATTTTAAAGAATTTAAATGCTCAGGCTGGCCCTTGGTGCATTCTATTGAGCATATTAAAAGATTCATGGGGATAATGTGACAATCTGTCTTTTAAAGAAAGGCATGCAATACACAAAAACTACATCTGTTAATAGTCATTCTCTCAACTGCTGGAATGAATTCCTCCACTCACTTGTATTGACCACAGATTTCAAACTAATAATTTCCATAGTGAAAAAAAAGGTAAAACCAAAAATGCCAGGGATGTAATTTTCCTAGTGACTGTTAAAAACGTATTAACATAAATCATTGCACATAAATGATTAATGATTCTCTGAAAATAAATTCAACATGGACTAGTAATAGACAAGCTTGAATAATTTTTCAATAAAATTCTTAGGTCGTTTCACATCTACAGAAATAAGTTTTAAGAGCTCCCCTGGCTCATGTGTGGCACAGTCTGGTGGCAGTGCAGAGCCAGGCTGGGTGCACTGTTGTGTTCAGGACATAAATGACAGCCATCCCTGGCCACTGCAGGTCCCCTTTGCTTAGAGGGCTCAGCTGTACATTTCAACTGTCTCTTGAACCTTATTTTCTACTTACACTGAACCTGTCCTGACCACAAAGAAAACAGGCAGAATGCAACCAATATGGCTCTGCTCATGACTTGATTGTAGCTTGATTCTGTATTTATAAGAAATCCGGAAACTAAGGCTCATCATCTGCTCTTGCTGGGAATTAGCAGGTCTGTACAGGAACCCAGAATTATGCTGCATTTATAAGCAGTATTTAATAAGGATCTGTGTTAGCCATGATGCTGTTAAGAAGATAATGAGAAAGGAAAACCAGAATTATCTCATCAAGAAAAGAAACAATAATGTCTCTAAAATAGTGAATGAGTCCAAGCACACCTTCCCTCACTTCCAGAGCACAAGGCTGGCTCATCTCCCATGAGGGCAGAGATGCCATCCCATAGACGGCCTGTTGTTACAGATGCTCTTCTATCACCAGGACCAAAAGTGGCTGGAGAGAAGCCAAGGTTAAAAGGAGACCTACAGAAATAAAACAGCAGCAGGAGAGCTGAAAGAAGATTGGCACATTTTAAAGCAAGCAGGCTTATTATGCAGGAAACCACAGAGCCTCAGCTCAGCCTTGGCAATAGCTAAAGGTCACCCTGCTGCACACGGATGTGCCCCAGGGGACCTGCAGCACTGGAAAGAAGGAACACATCAGAGCCTTCAGGTGAAAGAAAGCAGGATGTTCAGCCAGGAAGACTATGCTAAAAATACACTTTCTGAAGGCAGGTGAGGAAGAAATAGAAGTGGGCAAAAGGGAAATAACAGGTCACTAAGCATTCATGTCAAAAATACCACAGGTTACAGACCTTCAATCCTCCTCCTTAAGCCACCGACAGGGTGAAGAAGGGAGTGTTCACCTTCTGCATTTTAGCTGGCATGTGATTTACCCTACAGGAAAATCCTTTGAAGATATCCAGGAGGCCCTTTTTTATTTGAAAAGCAGAATTTGACATTGACATTAGTGCCAGTAGCAGCACAGCCCTCTTGGGGCCATGCAAGTAAAATGCATCCTAGAATGACAGTAATTTGAATTAACTATCAGCTTCTATACAGCTGTTAAAACTCTGCACATGAGCCCTTCTGTAGATGTCAAGTTCAAGCCAGGGTTAAGGTGAATTTACAATGTAAAATGTGACTATACTGATTATGATTTTATAGCACAGAGCTATAAACTTGAAAACAAACCCGAGTGATAATGGAACAGGAAGGGGCAATATTGAGTATTTGAACCGGATGCCTTGATTCCAGTGGCAGAGAAAGAGTCAGTTCACAGAGACTTGAGAACAGCAGCCATAAACATGACGGACGATAACAGAGGTGGCTTTCACGAAAAGATGTTCTTGTTGATGAAAAAGGGAGTCCTTTATTATTTATTATTACAGGATTATTTCTCCTGTATTTCTGTGGAAAAATGATCTTGACTTCTTTACTGAGCCATTTCTCACCAAAATCCTCATTAAAAGGAGAGTCCCAGAGATTTCATGTTATTCTGGCTAACAATACCACACTTAGCTCCAGTGGAGATTGATATTGAATTACCCTTCACCATTCAGCCTCTTAATTGAAATTTGTCATTCTAACAACCCCAGAGCACATTCAGCTGTTTCACTATCATCTACTGCAATTCTGAGGCTGATGTAGGAAACATGGCATGGAAACACAAGGGCTCAATTTTCTTTAAATTGGCTAAAATAAAGTTTATTTTACTGTTACAATATATAATCTTTTATCAACACAACTCACAAGGTGTTTACAAAATAATCTCATTTTCTGCTGCATTTTAAACACTACTTTTATACAAACTTTAAAGGTAAAATAGGAGTTTGTAGCTAAAAAGGCTTTTTGTTACATTTTTTAGAAGCATCACAAGAATTACTTCAAACAATTTTTTTTTTCTTATGGTGCCAACTTCACAGACAAAACAATATTTATTGTAAAGACCTGAGGGAGGATTCATGAAAGCTTTCTTTAGACAAAGGATGCCAGTCCTCTTAGGCTGACGGTGAACAAATACATTTGAGCCCTTGCAGCCAGGAGGGCCAATGGAATCTGGGGGTACATTGGGAAGAGTGTGGTCGGCAGGTCACGGGAAGTGATCCTGCCTCTCTACTCAGCCCTGGTGGGGCCACATCTGAAGTACTGTGTCCAGTTCTGGGGTCCTCCATACAAGAAAGACAAGGAGCTCCTGGAGAGGGTCAAGCAGAGCCACAAGGGGTAGCTCTGCTCCTTAGGGACACTTCAATGTCCCTCGCTGCTCCTGGCAATGTCCCCTCCATGCCTCCAAGCTAAGGGCTTCTTTGTCTGGATGGAACTTGGGGCTGCTGCTCAGGTGTCCCCAAGCTCCAGAACCCCTGTACAGCTCAGTCAAACCCTCACCCCTGGACTGAGCTGCTGCCTCACCAGCTGACTAAAAGAAAGGAAGGAGGACTGGAAGAAGGAAGAACTTCTTTACATTGAGGGTGGCAGAGCACTGAACAGGCTGCCCAGGGAAGGTGTGGAGTCTCTCTCGCTGCAGACATTCCAAACTCACCTGGACACATTCCCGTGTTACCTGCTCTGGGTCACCCTGCCTTGGCAGGGAGGGTGGACTGGATGATCTCCAGAGGCCCATCCAACACTAAGAACGCTATGCTTCTGTAACTTAGGTGATCTGAAATGCCTTATAAAGGAATCTCCCTTTTCTCTGCACTGACTGTAGGGAAGGGAAAGAGCCTGGTGCCTAATGGAAACTTTCATGAACCCCTACACTGACAACCCAGTATGCAGCAAGACCATAACACACAGAGCTCTCTGATCCTTAATGCTGCACAACACAACATGGAAATACTAAACAGAAGAAAATTTTGAAGTGTTACAGTTGTCATAAAAACTAGTATTTTAACATGTTAAAATTAAAGTCACCTAATGTCCTCTGTGAATCTTGTAGCAACAGGCAGGTATTACATTACTCAACCCAGGTCTCCACTACAGTGCATTGAAACACATTAGAAAGAGTGGGAAAAGTGACCATTTTCACAGCTGCTGGAGAGGTATGTGCTAAAGTGAATGAATTTATGCTCCTGACAGTCAAGTCAGTTGATGGATTTTACATGATAGCAGAATCAGGTTGACAGTGATTAATTTATGTACAGCAAGCAGGTAGAAAGAGGTGCTACGTTTTTTTTTCATGCATAGTTTAACCAGCTTACAGCTAGCTCATCTCCATTCAGACTAGAGATGCATGATCCACCATTTGGTATAAGCCAAACTACCAGCAAATATATTTCCAGTGCAAACAAAATTGTCTTTCTTCAAGAAAAACAACAAAGTTAATGCTACTTCTCAAAAAACAATGCTTATGCTGCATCATTTTCTACCTATTTTGGTCTGCATTTCTGAAGTTTCCTTCCTCTCCCCAAATCACATCCAAAGACAGATGATCACAGTATACTTTTCTTTTAGGCAAATGACTCTTTCTTCCCCAAAACAAATTATACTGCTCATTGAAGATCATCCCTGAGAGCACTGTTCTAGCTAGACACTTAGCAAGAGAAATCTCAGAGCTTAGAGGAAAAAAAGGCTGTTCACCCTGTGAAATCTTGTGGTTTTAGAAAGTAAAAAAATTTAGCTACTTTGAGCATTTAATTTCCCTGAGCTGAGTGAAATTTGAAGACAGTAATTTGTAACATGAAGCATAGCAACATCTACAGCTGTACTTACAGAAGCTGCAATTTTTTACAGTGGTAAAGTCAGATGTTACATTACAAGCACACAGCAGTTACTGGTGGTTCCTTTCACTTGCTTCCTGCCACAGGAAATGCGATGGCTTCTTTGGTGAGAAACAGCAGTGAAGAAGCTCCATGACTTCAGATTCGTTTGCCTTCTGATATTCCAGACACCTTTAAGTTAGTGGAGATACCACCAGGCCATAGTGCAGTACAAGTAGACCATCCTAGAGAGAAGAGAAATAAACTGTCTCATCATAGCACTTTCCCTCCTCCATGAGGCATTTCTGTCACCACCTGGTACAACAATTGCTCCATGGCAGGATCCCAGCTACAATCTCACCATTTTATACCGTGTCCTTTCCATATGGAGAATGCAAGGTTTGAAGGATCAAGGCAAATAACTGTATCCCCCTCTCCCCTTTGAGATGGAAAAGGGTGCTAAAAAAAAAGGTAAAATCTGGTACAGCTTTTATATTAAAGATATAATGGCATCATCATACAATAGTCTCTTGTTTAAAAGCTGTGCTGATTTCCACAGGGTACTGTGGAGCAGAAAAAAATGTAACCCATTAAGTAGTTCTAGAAGGTGCTGCCAAAAGTTGCCCAAGAGTCCAGACTACTACCATATACATTTATTAAGTAGTAAATGCATTGGATTAAAAAAACCTCCAAATGACAGACTATTAGTTTATTAACTCATGTTTCTCCTCTTCAAAGATTGTCGACATAATAAAAAAATCCCTTTCACTTGTGAAACAGGACACTTTTGACCCATTAGCCTTATGTCACTTAATTCACAGGCAGCTGCTGAAAGGCCTAGCACTTCCACCACATACCCACTGGAAATCTGGCACTGCACTGCAACTATTTATATGGACAGACTTTAAAAGAACTTCTGTTTTGAAGAGAGATCTACGTTATTACCAACAGACATGTTAGAAATTTTACTGTATTTTGCTTCAGATGTTTTTATCTGTTAATACACAGGATGTAAGATAATGTATTAGTACTAACTAACTTCATCTTCTCACCCTGTTAATAACCAGGAGTCCATTGCTAACTCCTGAAAGGACACAGGAGGAGACAGGAGCTTTAACTAACTAGGTGATTAGCATAAATTGGGATAGCAGCACTGCAAGGTAGAACAGGTTCTAAGAGGTTACTCAGGAACCTCTTGGTACATAAAAACATCGTTGTACCTTCCCAAAGGTACTTATTCCTTGTGCCCACTAGCTCCTTCAAAAGAGAAAATAAGACACATTCAAAATTTATTTTTGGAGAAAAATTGTGGTCAAAACCACTTTTCCTCTATTTTTCAGTTTCTTAAAGGAAAGAAGTATTTCTAGAAGAAGAAAATGCTGCAATGTATTTTCTTTGATAAATAATTTTGAAATGATACATAAGGCATTCAGACATTTAAAGGAAATAGCCCTGTTAAACCCAAGGCCAAACCCACAGCAATTCTTTCTCTACAAAAAGAAGCTGCGAGTTACCCCAGTAACTTCTTACTCTATAATTATTCACTTGTAAAGTATTACACATTTCTATCTATGTTCAGCTGCTTTCTCTAGATACTGTTATTAAAAGGAAGTCCAAACAGAGAATGAGCTATTACTGCCCATTACAAACCTCAAGGTTAACTTAGGCACAAAAGAAAAGAAAAGCTCCTCCCATGTCCTTGGACAAACATTTGTGACCCTGACCTAAAAAACTACAAAGGATTCCACCTGTTACACCCAACTATAAACTTTAAAGTTGAACTGACAGCCCAAAACATCAGCACATACAACCCTTTTGATGTTCTAAGAGCAGCAGCAACAAAAAATGCCTCACTTTCCAAATTCAATAACCCCATAGCAAAGAGTAAAACACTTCCATAAGGAAACGTGTGCTAGAAGGTCATAGCAATTAAATCAGAGCACAGCTCTTGCTGCCTAGCTCAGGACACCAAAAAAACAGCACAATAGCATTGGGTTACAAAAAGGTGAGAGCTACAAAGACACCATTATAATCTGCCAAACCTCTGTGCCAAGGGCCAAGGACATCAAGGAAGCTACTCCTTTTAGCTTTTCCCATGTGTGAGCTCACTATATCCATCAGTGATGCAGAACTCTGAGAAGGCCCAGTTTTAAACTAGTGAAAATAACCAGCAGCTTGGATCAGGTTGCATTTGTGCAGCAGAGGAGAGGAAGGTAATACAGGGAAGAAGTTATATTCCCATTTAGTTAATAACAAGCTTCCTTTCTCAGCTACTTGATCAAACTCTTAATTACAGGCAGATCTCAACACCTGATAAAAAAACAGAGCCTCTAAAAGACTCTGTGTCTTTGATCACTCCTTGCAGTAAAGCCAAGCTTTACACTGTAAAAAAAAAAAAAAAAAAAGCAGCAAAGTTGTTTCTTATTATATAAATTCTGTCAGTGAGTTTTTTATGGTTTTGCCCAAAACAGAGCTAGAAATCCTGCTTTCAGCTAATTAGGAAGATTTAGCCAACCACTCAATTTCAGAAGTGGCAAAATATCTTGACATCTACAAGATTAAACAAGATTTTTTCCTGGTTCTTTTTTAGCCTTCTATTAACTACTCAGAAATGAACACGTTAATGGCTTACATTCAACCACTAAAATTAGTTGCCTCTGTACTCCAATTAAAACAACTCAAATAGATTACTATGGGGTCAGTGTCAGGAATATTTATTTTATCATCAGATCGCACTTGGTCGTCCCACACTTGTTGGAAAGGCAGAAATGTATCCAGAAGAACTAAAATCCTGCTAGTTTGCATCTCCAGGAAACTTTCATTTACTCAGGCTCTAAGGCATCATTACACAGTGCTAGTCAGTAGGAATAAATAAATAAATAAGTGCAACACCCAATATTTTCACAAACAATTCTTAAGAACCACTCTTAGCCATTCATAGTAAGTAAAAGCCACTAAAACCCCCACAGTGATTATGGTTCAGAACTATAAATCACACACAATACATATGAGGCTGCACTGCAAATGCTACCAAAGAATGCATGTTAAAATTAATATATTTGCTAAAGAGAAACTTATCTGCATTTTTATAATCACTTTTCCCTGCAAAAAGAATAATTGCTGACATGAACAAACTTGCAAGAGAAATATGTGACTTAGAATAGCAGCTATTTTTCCCCTTTAACAGTGGCTGTACTCATCTAAATAAAAGAGCCCAATGTTTATTCTTTCAAATGACTTTCTGTTGCAGAAGTAGCTACTGAAGCTATATTCTTTGCATGAAGGATATACAATGAACCTCAGAAACCTGTAAATGACAACAGCAGTTTTGAACAGTGTCTCAGCATCCTGGTGAGAGCTATTAGGGACATTCCAAGCTCCAACACTGATTGGGAAAGGCTGGAAAGTTACAAAGGCACAAGATGCCCTTGGTGTTTAATGTAAAATTCATCAAACATTCCTTTGTACTTGTAGTTTCACTGGCCAGGACAACTGTGCCCCTTATTGAATTTCAGGTCATGGTGAGAAACAAACAACCCTCACCATTTTAGACTTGACCTATCCATTGGGATGTTTTTTCATGGGTAATTATCTAAAAATATTTTCCAAGGTTTTTTTTAATCCTACAAATGCATCCTCTGGATTTCTTAAAAAATATTATAATGTTGGACTAAAGAATATGAAAATGTCACAATTATTTCAATATCAAAAAAGAAGCAACACTCCTACTGCAATGATTTGGCATCCTTAGAGATCTTCTAACAATATGAAGAGAAATTAAAGATGAACCCAGTCTTTCAAATTTCCTGTCGAAAGTGACTATGAAAAAACAAGATTTCACAATAAGCCAAGATGTTTCTTTTCTATTTGTTTGTCCAACAGAGAAGCTTTGTGAGAATTAATTGCTAGCATACTGATTTGGTAATAAATGAGATATGAAACATCACTGGAGAATGCATCCAAAGAGAACTGTTCTCTTTGTGGAGCTGCTGACTGGTACTTTATCACTAAACATCAATCAGGCAGACCCAGTTCTGACAAGAAATGAAACTGCTGCAGTATTCCTTGAAGTGATGGCCCAAGAGCATTTCTCATACATGAAAAGTTTTCGTGCTAAACTCAAGTCTAAAGCCATACATGTGATATACCCCTGCTGTTTACTGAAGCTTTTACAGAGGGCATTTCCATCACTATGTGCTGATTGCTGAATTTACTTGCAATGACTTGTAGTGTTAGAAACAAGTTTGTACTGGTACCCACTTCCTCCCAGTTTCTATCCCCTGCTCCCCAAACTGAATTATGTTACGTTTTCATTTCTTCTTCATGCTATTATAAAACAGCTAAGACATCAGGTGTGGCATTTATTCCCTGCAACTGCAGAAACTGCACAAACCTCACAGATTTTAATGTTTGCCAACATTAACATGAGCCAAATATCTCTGCCCTGACTCTGGGACCCCTCCCAGTGATTCAGATCAAGTACAAGTGATACGAAGTCCAAGAGATCCCAAAATCAACTTTTCACTTCCTGCCCCCAAAACAGAAACTTTCCTGTAGCATAAGAGAGCTCAGCAGGAATTTTAAATGCAAATGTTTCTGCATGTGTGTGCACAAACAAGTGAGGAGAGCTGACTTTGCTACTATTTTAATCCTTCTGCTATCTGCTAAGATTGCTTTCTAAGTAAAATACCTATCTAATAATATTTCTTCCCACTATATTGAATATTAACTTTTCAGACTTCCAAGTTCAGATTAAGATACAATTTACCATGTATCACAATTTTACATCTCTATCTTACAATGCACTTGGCAGAGTACTTCATTGCTTTTACAATACTTTTAAAATGGTGTGATCCTTTAAAGATGCTTTGAAAAGATTTGCAAAGAATTTTAAAATAAAGCATTCTTATTTGCAAAGCCAGCAACACTGAAGACAGCAAGTTATCAACAAGAAATACCTGGCCATACACTCATGCTGTGACCAGAGCCAATACAATATGCATAAAGCACATTTACTGCATTCATTACCCTCTATCTTTGGTTTATGTTTTTATAAGCAAGTCTATTCTCCTCACCCAGTCACAAGGATAGCCTTATTTGGGATTTGTCCTCTGATTTCCCGCAGAGATGCAATTGCCAGAGAGGAAAAACAAAGAATGTTAATTGAAAGAATGGCTGGTATATTTTATCACTAGTAAGATGGCAACTTGTTTTGGGGGAAAAAAAAAACCTCAAAACAAAACACAACACAAATCCCTCATATCCAGAGCATCATGAGATGAAGAAGAACATGGTACACTTACAACTCTACTTACAAGATAAAAATGATTTTGCATAAATTGGAAAGATTTTTCTAAATAACTTCTTCAGACAAACTGGTGCTACCTGAGGGCTTAAGAGAGGTCTTCTGTTTTGAAACAAAAAGCCTAGAACAAAGCCCCAGCTGCCACCCACCTGTACTGCACTCTCTCCTATGACTTGACGAATTTCCCTCAGTGTCTGGTAGTGCTCCAGCAGGTGATCACCACATATTATATCCACCTGTGAAAAAAAAAGGCATGGTTAAGTCCAACTTGCCTTTGGAGTAGCAAAACAGTATCCAAGCCCTTTCAATTTTATTAGCAG
Source organism: Parus major (assembly GCF_001522545.3). NCBI lineage: Eukaryota > Metazoa > Chordata > Aves > Passeriformes > Paridae > Parus > Parus major. Next base: position 22,072,935 of record NC_031775.1, read on the forward strand.
AGCTCAATGCTAGCATGTTAGACACTAAAGCCATCTTTACCTCTGTCGTCCAAATGTATTCAGCATTCACAGCTCTATTGCACTGCCCTAATGCCTTTGGTGACCCTGACCTGGGCTCACTGCTCAACAGAGAGGACAGTTTATTGTTTCATTCAGTCTGGTGTGTCCACTGAAACAAGCTATTTAGTATTGAGATCAGGCATTAAAACCATCACAAACATCTGGTGTCATTCATCAGTTGCAAAAGAAGGAAATTTGTCTGCACCACCAACAAAAAAAAGAGCCATTCCTACCCTCATTCTTATCTTGAGGGAGAAAACATGTGACTAGTTCCACTTAATACTGTGGAAGAAGTGCCTGAATAGAAACAAGCATCTTGGTGCATGCCACTGTCAGCAGTTCCATCACACAGTCCTCCTCCAGCATGCACTCAGTCAGTATTGCTGGGGTGCAGCTGCAGGGCATCCTCAGCAGTACCATGCATTGTCCTCACTGCAGCTGAACTGTGTCAGTGGTGTCTGAAATTCCATGGGAATTTGTTTAGTAACTGCCCACAAAACAATAACTTTGTGGAAAACACAAACCTTAATCAGGTATTTTGAATTCCTTACTTTGATTATTATGAAAAATAGGCTTCTCTATAAAGTTACCATAGATTTACTGTGCATAATGTAAATTCCAAATTAGAGCAGCTAACATCACACTGTTTTTTTCTCTCAACTGGAGCTTGCTTACACTTTTCTTATAAGCAATTTCTACATAAGAAAATGAGAGTGCTCTCATTTGTGAATTGACAAGACCCCAAAATTGAAGATAAGAGCATTGACAATGAGCAGTCCCACAGCTTTCTGCAAGGAAGCCGCCTAAGCTCTGCCCCTGCAGCAGTCGGGGAACACACTGCAATATCATGACGTATTGTCTTATACAGCCACTTTCCACCACAGCATGCACTCAGAGCTGCAGCTATTCCACTCCCCCAGACTTATCTTCTTCTGCAGCCTGACCTACTACCTCTCTCTTGTTCTTTGTGGAAAGATTTAGTAAGATTTATGCTGGCAGACCATATTGTCCTGAGACTTGGGAATGCAGGAATTCTACTCCTCAGAGGTTCAGAAAGGACTAATTTACTGTACCACCTGTATTGCATGAGAATGATGCAGAATACTCTCCTCATGTTTGATTCTTAATGTGCAGAAGATGTAAACTGCTCAGCAGTACTTCTGCTTTTAGCTTCCAGGAGGACGCCAGGAAGCAAAAATTTGTGTGGACATAACAGTAAATGCTGATTAGCTATTGAACCATACATACTCATATATTTAGCATCAACATTTGATGTATGTAACCCAGCACTTAAAAAATATAAGTTTTCCTTTTGGAAAATTGTCTGCAGTTCTTTCTGCTACCTTCCATGCATTCTTAACCTCTACAGTTATTACTGCAGGAAGACAAACATGACTGCTTTGCTTTCCAGAGACATGAGTTTAATTACTTTTGCTTTACAAGCTTACTTCTACACTTTTTATAGCATAAGGCACTGTAAATTCAACCTTGCTCCCAATGAAATGTAACACATAAATGTTTTATATATTCTACAGAAACAGAAAATCTAATCCGTTTTACCAATAAAGGCTGCAGACAGTCACAGCTGCTGACAAGCTCTCAAAATTAAAATGCTTTTTGAAAGTACACTGTTGTATCTGCTGCTCCAGTTTCAAATGGCAGTCATTAAAGAGCCAGTGTCTAATAATAAATTGAGAAGAGTTTTTCACATTTACTGTATTAGAGTTCTCTGAATACCAAACACTTAATCTCCTAATTCCAGCATCAAAGCCTGAAATTCTGCTTGGTAATTGTTATGCTAGTGTTCATTCTATAAAGACAAGAGAATAGAACATACAATGAAAAAAAAATAGGTCAGTGCAAAAATAATTTGTGAAATGTGTCTCAGAGGAATCCTTGTGTCATACAATGGAATGAATATATTCCTTTACAAAAGAAGCAGCAGTACAGTTAGCACAGGGTTAAACGTTTCTGAAAATCATGTATAACTTGGCTGAAAAAATGCTTGGTATTTGGGATAGTTTAGCAAGCTAGAATATTTATAGTAACAGGGATCAGTATTTGGAGTTTCTAAGATACCTATAGATAAGATTTGTACAAGCTTGGGCTACACTCTAATGAAGCAATATCAATAAGGTTGTTACAGTGATTAGTGTTAGAGCTGAAATTGTATAAATATGTGAACTTTGAACAAAGACAGTGGAGCTAGATTTGGGTTGCTAATACCCCTAGTTCCCGCGTGCTTCAATAAAACACCTGCCTATAATCTATTTGTGATAACGTGTATTTCCAAATGCTAACATTTTGGTGACCCAAGTGGGACCCTGTGAGTGCTGCTGAGCGAGTTCACGACCCGATCACACTCCAGCCGGCACCGAGGGGTTCTCGGGGAGCCCATCCGGCCACGACCATCTCCGCCACTCACAACATCCCTCTGAGAGGTCAGGTGCACTGAAAAGGTCTGGTCTGGTGCCTGCTGATAAGATGCACTGAAAGCTCTGCACAGTTGGGCTAGAGGAATTCCTGGTACTGCCTAAGTGCCATCCATCAGAGAACTGTGAAAGCGTTGCAGGTTCAGCATCAGTCATGTATTGTAGCTGTAATATGGAGAAACTTAAAGGGATTTGGGGTGGCAGTGCTCCCATACCGTGTACTTCTCCCTTGGGGTGCTTATTAGCACATTGGAAACAGGGTAATTTTGAGCATGATTTATGTAAGGTTAAGTTGATTGATTATTTTAATACATGGTGGCCAGAATATGTCCTGGAGAGTGGGGAGAAGTGGCCTAAGAATGGCTCTTTGCAATATAACACCATTTTACAGTTGATGTTGTTTTGTAAGCGGGAGGGAAAATGGGATGAAGTTCCATATGTTGATCTGTTTTTCTATTTGCGAGATAAGCCAGAATGGCAGACTGAGTGTGGATTGATGGTGGTTAAGACATTTGTGAGTGATAAGTGTGAGGCTTGTGTAAAAGGGCAGCATTGTTTAGAACGCCTGGCATTGAAAGAAAGTTTGTGTTGGGGGAATGATCTGAAACCAAAAAATTCAACAGAGGATGAGAGATTGGGATGTTTGCTAAATGCACAAAAGAATTCAGAAGTTCTGAATTATCTGAGTTATCTGAATTATTCTGAGTTATCGACTCAGAAGGGTAGTAGGTAACTACACAAGGACAAATTGCGGTATCTCCTCTCTTGATAATGAGAGAAATTCTACAAATTAAACATAGCAAATGTAATTGGGGTGCAGAGGCATTGGTGAGATTGCTAAAGCGAAATTTAATCTCGGTGCGGATGTTAACAATGGCAACATCAGTAATGTCAGTGTGTAAAATTTGCTTAAAGAAGAACCCAGTGGCTAGATGACAGACACACCTAGGAAGAATTCAGGTAGAAATAGAACCAGGAGATTATTGGCAGGTAGATTTTGTAGAATTACCAAGAACTCGAGAATACAAATATCTGGTAGTGGGAGTTGACACATTTTCTGGACGGCCAGAAGCCCTTCCCTGTTGCACAAACCAATTAAAGGAAATAGTGAAGTGGTTACTACAAGAAATCATTCCAAGATTCGGGGTGCCTCTAGGAATATCATCAGATAGGGGCCCACATTTCATAGCCACAGTAGTAAGAGGTAAGTAGGTTGCTGGGAATAGCTTGGGATTTCCATACCCCATGGAGACCCCAATCAAGTGGACAGGTAGAGAGGATGAATCAGACATCAAAGAGGCAAATCAGTAAAATATGCCAAGAGGCTAAATTGCAGTAGCCACAAGCTTTACCAATAGCACTGCTGAGGATTTGGATAAAGCCTAGGAGTGGGATGTCAGTCAGTCCTTATGAGATATTGTATAGGTAACCATATGAATCCCCTGAACCTCATCCAAATGTACATGTTACAGGGAAGCAAGAGGTGTAGAATTATGTTCTGTCCCTCGGAAAAACTCTAGCTTGGCTTTGGAGCGCCCTCGTGTGGAATAGGCCGCTGACTCTTGAGAATCCAGTTCATGACATCCCCCCAGGAGATGAAATGTACGTTAAAACCTGGAACGAGGAACTATTAAAGAAAGGTGGAATGGACCCTATCAAGTATTGTTGACCACTTTTACAGCAGTCAAGGTAGCTGGAGAGGATCTCTGGATACATCACACCAGAGTGACGAAGGTTCTCCCTGAACTGTGGACTGCACAAACTGTAGGACCAGCAAAGCTGCAGATAAAATGTGTTTAACTGTTTCAAATGTCTAGGTTGTTAGTAATTGTAATGGTGATAATTTTATGGCCACTAGTGCCATCAGCAAGAATTAGTGTTACTTTGGGATGTGAAATGCAAAAGAATCAGCTGACAACTCTTCACTCTGGAATTAAGAAGGATGTGAAGGATGTGGGGGTGCAGCCAAAACCACAAGTGATAAAAGTCTCCAACACAATTCAGGCAGAAAATGTAATGATTGGATTAGTTACAGACTTCGCCAATATGCAAAACACCAGCAGAATAACTGCTTGTCTGCCAATACCAAAAGCAGCAGGAGATCAAATAAATTGGGGAATCATAACATCAAAATTACCCAAAATACAAAAGAACAAAACAATTGCATGTAAGCAGGTACCAGAGACGAGACAAGTAATTAAAGATGCCTGGAAGATAGTGGGAGAGTGGATGAAACCTTTGAAGAAACAAGATTGTGTTTTAATCCAAGGCAAAGTGGGGCAAATCATAGATTGGGACCTTTCCATGACTTCAAATGATGACAATGCAAGGTGGGAATGTATTTTGCTAAAATATGAAAAGGTTAGAGAAAATGTTTCAGATACTGTTCTTGTATGGAGGTGTGAAGGGCAAGAGGAGAAAGATCAAATTGAGGCTTGGGACAGTGCATGGTCAACGAGTGTGCTTCAAAAATTCCAATATATGGCAGATACCCATTGATGCATTAAGTGGGAAGGCTCTGAAAATGAAACAGATCCAGGGGTATGGAACATTGCAACCAGCAGTAGAATAGAGGCAGACAAAGTGAATTGGTGGGCATGTAACAAAACTTATGACTGTACTTCTGATGATGAAGAAATAAAACAAATGCCACCACTGGTAGTAGCTCTGCAGGATGTGCCTGCAGAAGAATCAAACACAGACAAGGTAAAATAAATTATAAAACAGGACAAGTGATTCAGAAAGTGGTATGTAGTAGAAGTACAATTCAGAGTCCAGGCCAATTTGTATGGGCATCAAGTGATGGCACCTGGACAACACACCTGCCTGTAGATGGAAAGGTAAAGGAAATTACTTTAGGCCTCCCCACCTTATGCCCAATTTGGAAGAAATCCCCATTTAAAGGAAAGCATGATCTTCTGCAAATAAGGACAAAACAGGAAGTTCAGGAAAACGGAAATCGAGATGAAGAAAATTGGTAGGAACCCTCTAGTAGTGTAAAATTTGGGTGGGCCCTGGAATCCTTATTTGGCCCAATAGCAAATTACAATAGGGAAATGCTGTACAAACTTACAGGTCAGGTAGAAGGATTAGCAAGAGTCACCAAGGAAGGATTTAGAGAACTAAATGTACAATTACAAGCCACAACTAAAATGACTTTGCAAAACAGATTGGCTTTGGATTTGTTAATTTTAAAAGAACATGGAGTATGCAGATACCTAAAAGGACAAATTGATCATTGCTGCATTCACATCCCAAATGTAACTGCAGATGTAGAACACAACGTCAATCAGTTGAAACAAATAGAGCATGAGGCACAGAAAGAATGGGAAGATCTGACCACAAGTCGGTTAGATAAAATCTTTGAAAGGTTAGGACGGAACGTGAGCTCATGGAACAAATCTATTATTGAGAGTGTGATAATCTTACTGATCATGCTCTTAGTAATTTGGTTAATCTACAAGGTTCTGAAAGGAGAGATAAAGAAAAGAGTATCCTGACACAGGACAGAGATGCACATATGCATTTGTCATCTCCAGATCCTCCAGTCTGCAACAACACTTATGACAACTGTGGATTTGAAGATGAACATCAAGTCTAAACTCAAAAGCTAAAGGACTGTATATAGTGAAAACATTATACTTATAGTAATAAAGTGAAATACTTTCAAAGGGGGGAAATGTTAGCACAGGGTTAAATGTTTCTGAAAATCTTGTATAACTTGGCTGAAAGAATGCTTGATATTGGGATAATTTAGCAAGCTAGAATGTTTATAGTAATGGGGATCAGTATTTGGAGTTTCTAAGATACAGATGTCTCTCTATCTAGATATATATATATATATATTTCTATAGATAAGATTCATACGAGTTTGTACAAGCTTGGGCTACACTCTAATGAAGCAATATCAATAAGGTTGTTACAGTGATTAGTGTTAGAGCTGAAATTGTATAAATATGTGCATTTTGAACAAAGACAGTGGAGCTAGATTTGGGTTGCTAATACCCCTAGTTCCCATGCACTTCAATAAAACACCTGCATATAATCTATTTGAGATTATGTGTGTTTCCAAACGCTAACAGCACCACAAGAGCTATGAATTTACTAAAATTTCAAATGACTGGTAAAATTGAAGTCAACTAGTACTGATTGCCTGAGACAGCAGTAACTGTAGCTTGACATTTGGTTGAAAGGAAGCATGAAGGTGGATCTGCTGAATACTCCGTCACTTTTGCTAAAATTCTTACTAAAATAAACTAGGTTTTCCATTATGCCATTTCTTTTCTTTTGGTGGCATGTCTGCTATTAGAGCTATTTCTCTAAAAGCCACCATAACAGACAATTATAAATTCATGCTTACTAAGTAAGACAGAAATAAAAACAGAAAAAGTTCACGGAAGGGACACTTCACATAAGACTCATCCCAAGGGACAATTTGGTCCAGAAAGCAGTAGGCTTCAATCAATATTTTCCAAACCAACATATACCACCCAGGGAAGGACAAGGAAAACACAAAGTTTTAGAGACTGACATGAGTATTTGGGCTAGTTATTCAAAAAGTTGTCAGAATTTCCAATTTCCTCTAGCTGCTGTTTACTTTCCAGAGGCCCTAGATGCTTTTATTCCAGGTTCTAAGATTGGCATAAAGAAATTGAATCAACAATTACACTGTGTATGAGCACAGAGTCCTTTCCCCAGTCTCCCCCAAGACTGCAGTTCACACACTTTTAGGAATGCACATCTGGTTAAAGAACATTTCCGTTCCATCAGCTACGTTAATGAATTCCGAACAGCTGGGCTGCAAGTCTTTCAGCAATTTCTCTCATCCTTACAGAAGAACAAGCAGGAAGAAATACTGCTGCTGCAGGAGGGGCTCAAGGAAAATCACACTTGAAAGAAAACTTCTGTTGCCAAAGAAAAGAATCTACTGGGTTCCAAACACTACAACCTGTATTTAGCTCCTACCAGATGTTACCTACTTAGCTATTACTGGAAATTCCAGTTTCTAAAGATTTATTTTCACCCTCTCACAACAAATTCCAGCAAGAATATTCAAGAGAGACCTTGTAATTAGAAGGATACATAAACACATACGGAAAATTAATCATTGCCCAAAGCACAGAGTTCACAACAAAGCATCAGAAAGAGTAAACTACAGTCTGCCAGCTCAAGAGGTAGATAAAAATAAATTAAGCCTTAACCTTCAGATAAATTAGAGAATTTAAAGCATAATCCATTTGCAAATGCAAATACAGAAGTCTGAAAGTAATTTGAAGCTTCAGAGTAGGAAAAAAAGAACAAAGGCAATAGCTTCAAAACTACTTTTTAGACTTTCATATATACTGCTCCACACAAGACAGATGGCTTATTTCACATTTTCATTAACCTAAATCCATTGCACTTGTGCAGGTCAATGAAGAAGGGCAAGTATTAGCTCATATTCCAAACAAAAAGATTAAGTCAGAGGTGTCTAGGGAGAGCCAGGAGTTCTATGGGGAACATACCTTCTATCATTAACAACGAATGACTGAAACATTCTCAGATAGTATTTTGAAGACTGTCAAACTAAGCTGATATTCAGTAGAAACTGACTGCACTCACAAAACAACCACACCTAGTGTCTTCATGAGAAGTTTCAACAACGAAACCAGAAATGAAATTAATATACTCTGTGCCTACCTTACAGTCAAATCTTTCAAAGTCCCAAGTAAGATGCAATTCAACACTATTGCAATAAATTTTCTCTAGGTAAATGTAATAAAAAGTACTGCAAATGTAGTGCACTTTAATTCAGTATGTCTGAAACATAAGTTTCTGAAAGAAACTTCCAAGCTTCACATGGAAATCAAATTCTTGGACTCCAGTCCCAAGCTAAAAACACCCAACTCAAGACATTTTATATAAAAATGGATTATTTTAGGTAATGAAGATAGTTGGAAATTAAGACTAAAGAAGCAACATGAAAAGGAAGACCTTGTCCAAAGTTAGTATCTATTTATTTTTTAACATACATTGGGGAAGCTGACAGGAAATGAACCACTGCCATCCTCAACACTTCCAAATTTCTAGAGCAAACTAAAAACGCAGCAAAAAATCTTCTTTGCTTATTTCTTGAAATACATTTCAATTCTTTGCACATATGGTTTGTAATCTAGTTCTCTGAATTCTTCTGCTTGTGCTAATTCAGAATCAGGTTCTCCTTAATTTTGTTTTACAGTTTATTAGCCATCCTGGGAAGCCGGAGTAAGACATGATTCATTAGGTTTATTAATCTTCAATGACATATCTGACATATCTTTCACTTTCTGCATGTTTACCAACAAACCATCACCTTCAGTTCTGTGTACTACCATGAGAAGGTAACAGCTCAGTACATACACTCCTTAGCCCCCATAAGACTAAGAAATGATCACTCAGGCTAGAAAAAAATACTTCCAGATTCATCTCCCAGATTTCTAAATTTTTAAAAGTGAGCCTGGATATCTTCAAGACAAGAGTCATGACTCGGGGCATAAAAATCAACTATAGGTTTCTAATGACCAGAAAAATACTTGCTGAAAAAAAAATAAATGGGAGCACATCATTTAAGATGAGAAAAAAAGACAGCCAAGGCAACTGTCTGTAGAAGAAAGAAGATTTATCATTTCCTCCATACAGGCAGGGCTTGCACTGAAGAGTCCAGGATTAGAGCTAGCCAATGATTGTGCCTTACACCACAATGACAAGCTTCATACTAGCAGAGATAGGAGTGACCAGCTCAGCATCAAGCAACATCCTGAGAAAGGAAGTCTATGAAATCATCAGCTCTTAAGATGTAGTAACATGTACCCACCAATATGAGATTGTACCTGTCTGGCAAAGTCCAAGTAGAAAGTAACTAACAGCTGAAAAATTCTCAAGTTCTCTTAACAGATGATGTAAAGATTTTACAGTCTGAAAGACACCCAAAACACAGGCCCAGGCTGATTTTGAAAGATGGACACCTGCAGTTTCCAAGACACATGCTCTTGAAAATTGAGATTCTGATGTGCTATTTAAGAAAATCCAAATAAACAAAGCAATTCCTTCCCCTCAAAGAAACGATGACTAAATAATACAAGACGTTTCTCCCGCCTCATTTTGAGGATACTTTTATTTGTTTAGAATATCAAGTCATCACCATGTAGAAGCTAGATGGTCTCTCACTGAGAGGAAACCAGCAAATGAAACTAAATTAATTCCTCTGCAGGATGAATAATTTATATCTCATTTGCTTTGTCACCACTGAAAAGGTATGCAGCATGAATCCTCACTACTGAGGCACACAGCCATGCTGTACTGTCCCACAGCTACTGCTGTATGAAAACAGCCTTAATTCCAAACCCAGCACTAAACTTCTATCATTTCTATTCACATCAGCATTAGCTTCATCTTGCAGGAATTTACAGCTTTAACAATTATTTACACATTATGAAACTCTTGCAATTTCCCAACTGAATGGCTGCTGAAATACACTGAAGAATTGGAAACTGGTTTTGACATGCAGTTCCTCTCAAAATGGTTGAGAAATATGAAGCTAAATTCTTTTGTACCATATTCTGCTCCTTTGAATTCTTATTTGGAGGAAAGTGTCTGTGTTTGCATTCATACCTTTAATTTCAACGCATCCATCCATACTATAATTCTTTCTTAGCCCTTGTTTACCTTCAGTTAAATTTTATTATTATTCAGCCTGCATCTGTCTCTGCCTTTGCATGCTCTCACATGTGGGAATACTCCCACATTCTCACCTTCCTGTCTAGTTTTACCTTTAAAACAGCAGAATCTCTTGGCTTTGAATTTCATTTTCTGAAATTTTACATGACTCTTTAGAAATTCTGTCCCATTAGTACAGTATTATGAAAATCTGAACAGGTTGCAAATGAGTTAGTTGTTCCTTGCAGCTCACAACATTGCAAACAATTTTTTAATCCTTACTACATAAAAAACTCTAACACTACTTCTAGAATCTAATGAACAACGGAAATGTCTGTCCAAAGCACAGACAACTTGTGACTGCTACAGCAAGTGATGTACCTGACAAGCAGGGTCTAGATCCATTTTTCTTCTGAGGAATTTCTCCACATGTCCAATTGTTGCCTCCCCAGAAACACGCACAAACTTCTTTTCCAAAGGCTACACAGAATAAATAAAGATTTTAAGTTAAAGGTTTTGGAACTAATCCCTCATAAACTCCAAACTCAAGCAACAGCCCAATAACAGGGAAACAGCTTACATTTTACAACCCTTCTCTGATCTACCTGCAGATTACCTCATAGCAAATGGATTAAATACATATTAAAACTCCAGATGCTGTTTAAACATTTAAAAAATAATAAGCAATTGATTATTTTTTGAATGTTTTAAACAGCCCTTCTGTGTGGCCCAAAGACCTCAGGATAAATAAGGCAGAAAGAAGGTCAAATATGAGACAAGAAAGGGTAGGAGATGATACTGAAGATGAAAAAAATACTGTGATATATGAGGATAAAAAGAAACAAAAAATACTGGGTAGGTGTGATGTTATACAACAATAGGTTTGAAATACACTGTAATACAAGATTGGTTATTATTATTCTGATGAAAGCTCCAGCTGTGCTCAGTATAAGAAAACTAAACTAAATTAAATATACTCAGGTTATAATTCCTTCTGAAGTAAATGGTAAGAAAAAAATTTAATCACATTTGTACCTTAAAATTCCCTGTGCCTTCATTAGCTCTGAAAAAACAAAAGCGTAAATAGTCAACATTGCTAAGATCATCAGTTATTAATATCCTCAAGCTCTTTATTGTAACAGTGACTTACTGATTTATGAGTCTTGTATATCCACTTATTTTCCCAACTCAGGCTTCTCCTTTCACTAAATTACCATACATAAATTAATATTGGACTGAATTTATGTATCTTTTTCTCCTACCCTTTATTCTTCTGCTCCACTCTTCTTGTGAATTCAGCTATTTATGATGTTAAGATTTGTCCACATAAAATGTGAGTAAAAACCAATGTAGCCTAAAGCAATTTTTAAACACAATATAACACTAACTTTCATAGGAGTAGGTTGCAATATTGATGCTGCTTAAACATTCATACTTCATGATCCTTGATATTTGGAAACTTTACAGATATTACCTAAGAAGTTACTGACAGAACACAACCAACCACCTAAGGGGCTCTCTGGGCAAGATGCTGGCATTCCAGACTGTTCATATGACAATATTAATGCTAATTAGTAATGCATTAGTGCTAATTGATAGCATTAATGCTAATTAATGCTAGGAAATCAAGAAAGCAGCATATGTTCCTCTGGAATGTGAAATACATGCAAAGGTGGCAAATAACCAAATTTCCAGCTGGCTTCAGCCAAAGTTCATTGATCTGCACAGCCTGAGCACATGATCTACCATCGATAACCTATACTGCACACCTCCTTCTTGTAGTGCAATGTGTAAATTTCTCAATTAATTAAGGCAAATACATGACATTTCATTATTCTTGCATTGCATTAGCAAGTATGTACATATGAGAGAAGAAACAGTGCAGTATTTTCATTGCACTGGAGCTGGCAAAAAATCAAACATTGCTATAAATCAGCTGATCATTTGCTACAGCGAATAAATGTAACACTTGTGCAGACCACACATTAACATGGCACTTCAAGTCACTGTGACTGAATATCTCCATGTCTAAATATGTACCAGCTATCAAACAGAGCTAAGGAAATCTGTCATGAACTATGAAACAAACATCAAAAAGCTTTTTCACTACAGCTGTCATTTTCTTTGATACAGTTCCACTGCCACTGGTGACCACATTATAAACTGTAGAGACACAATGTCAACAGTCAGTCTTTCAAAGTAACAATTTCTCTGCCTGGTCCAATCTAGTCCAAGATTTCTTATCCTAATTGCTTTACTAATATCTCATTGCCAAAATAACCTCTTTGATTTTGACAATATAAATTATCAAAGGTTTAAAAAGTCACTAAAATAAAATACAAAGTAGATGGTGTTAAGCCATCTTTTTTTTGTTAGAAATATTCTGTGTTTTCCTTCATAGAAATAACAAAACCACAGTGGACATTTCCACATGGTATAGAAGGTATTTGCACAAAGCATTACCTGCTTTGCTGCCAATGCTGGACATTCAAAATAAAACTACCAAAAAACCAAATAAAACAGATTCAAAAGTCATCTTGTTTATCAGGCAGGTACAAGTTTACTAGGTTTGAGGTCTAAATTGACTTCTGCAAGTCAGTCACGAAGAAAATGAACACTGAAATTAAGGCAGGTATGTGGATTCACAGTGTTAAAAACTTTATTATTTGAAAGCCTCTGAGCAGACCCAGCATTACCGGTGCTGCCACCTACAGGGATCAGGGACTGGAACAGACAGAGATTTCTCTGTTCAGTTTACTGAGACTGCAACGACTTTGTTAAAAATAAAACACATCTACATTTTAAAACTGTACTTCCTAGGAAGCTACTTTTATAGGAAGATACATCTTAAACATTCAGTTATCTGCATCATCTACCTGTGCATAGCTGGCTGTCACTACTGCACTGTAAGTTAAAACTGGCTCCCCATTACTATTTGAGATGGAAGAAATGCACATTTAATGAAAACCAAGAGCCAGTGAATGGTCCATCACATGTTAGCAGCACTCTTGTCAGTCAATTGCTCTTACAGTTACCCACAACTCACCCAATAAACTCCAGAAGTATGGAAATGTCAAGTTCTGGTGGGATCCGGAACACTGAGCCCAGAACTTTTCGAGGTCTTCCTCTGCTCGGAGGAACTGGCTGTGGGACAGCTAAAATATTCAAGTAGCCAAAATGCAAAGATAACTTGAAATAAAAGCAGCATAAGATACTAACATGCACTGAGCAAAACAAAATAGCTCACCAGGTAAAAAAGCCCATGCAATTAATCCTCTTTTTTTATTACTAAATCAGCTCTTCCTACTTTCTATGCTGAATCAGAATTTTAATAGCTTTCAGCACAGAACTCTCCAAAGAGCTTTGTTTGATAAGACGACACAAAATAATTAGAATAATCCCTGACTGTTTAGCAGACTTTGAAGCTCTCATTTTTACTCCTTTGTAATGTTTATTAGTTATTAACAGCCAGAAAATAACATTAATGCACATTTTATGTATATTTCCTGGTTGTAAGCAAATACGTAGTTTAAAACAATTCAACCATGATCAAGGTTTAAGCGTTGCCAATTAATCTATTTTTGCAATCTGAGATCTGTGAGTTATAATTTCCAGATAAGTAAGACTCCCATATTTCCAGTAGTACTTCCATCTTCAGTTGTGAACTCATATTTTAAAAAAAGCCCTTAAAATAAATTGTTTGGTATTTCCTTAACAGTGTTTCTTAGGGTGATTACAGCTCACCTGGTTTTGGTACTTCTAATCCTCTTTCTTTATAAAAGTCATGCATTTGTTTTTTCTCTCCTGAAAAAAAATGCACAAGACAGATTGAAATGTTTCAGGTGCTGGGTATATCCGCTCTCATTGACCAATTTTCAATGAGAAAATGGTCTGAATGGTTAGAGCAGTAAAAACTTTCCAACTTTCTACAGACCTTCACCACCACTAGTATTTCATGAGTCTGAGATACTTAAGAAACCCTGACTACAATTTTATTAGTAAAAACTGTGAGGAAATCAGAGAAACCGGCCATGAATAATACTGAAAAAGCTGCAGGAACTAGTATCCTTCTGGCTGTCATACCTTATAACATGACATGGTATTTTATAACATGTTCACTTAAAGCACAGTATTTTTATACTATATTTATATATACACACACACATTTTTATATACACATATATTTTTTACATATACGTTCATGGTATACAAAGCAGTATCATCTATAGTCCATAATCCACTAGATTGTACATTTCACTCAGCCCACCCAGGGGGACTGTGCAGGATAACTGGCTCCCAAAGTTGAAGATAAATGATATGAGACAGTGAACACATCTAAAATCAGATGAGTAAATACAGCAATGAGGAAAAAATAAAAGCACTTGAGAGAATCAGTCTCAGCATTTTTTTCCTACTGAGCCAAGTGAACTCTTTACACAGAATAATATGATCTAGCTCTACTAAAGTAAGAGGAATGACTATGAAATATTATTTGCATGTTTATCTGGATACTGTGACAACTGTGTTTCATGAGATATGGTACACATCACTACCACAATAGCATTTAGCAGCCAAAAAGATGCCAGTTGTCACAGTTAATTCATTACAACTTATAACCAAACATCACAAAACTATTTTAAGGAGTCCATAGTAGAAACAAGACTTTGAATTACTCTGTTTTCTGTTCTTTTCAATCTTTACACAGTAATATAAAAAAGAAAGGGACTTACTTTCCTCCAGGTTGACAACTAATTTATATACTATATCTTGCAGTTGTCGGTCCAGTCTATGAAAAAAAATAAATAAATCTTTGGTGCAAGACAAAATGGTTTCAGTAAGCTGTAACGAAGATGCCAAATACAACTTGAAATGGGATGTACATAGAGTGACAGAGCAGCAACTTCACATCTCTAAATACTCATCCTGACAGCAGAGCTTCAACAGAAGCCATGGTGTTTAAAGCACCTCCCTTCATGAATAGCTCAAGAAGGTAAAACTCAATTTTTTTGAGTTAATAAATATACCATGCCCAAAAGACTTCCTCTTAAAAGGAAATCAAAGCAAATAGTTAATTGTTCGTATCACTTGTAGCACTGAGCAAATGCATAAAAATATCCAGGGCAGGGGTACAAACCCTAGAAATGGTTAGAAGTTGATACAAACTAGATAAAACAATAAAGAGAGTCTTTTTATCTTAATTATTGTGGTGGAAACTCACAATAGTTCAAAAGAACACAATGTGTTTCTTGTAACCATTCCTTTGTTTCAAATAGGAAAGCACTACAAGTCTCTACAACAAAACATGGGACAAATTTATTACCTGATATTATAGAGGGGCTGTGTCTGATGTACAACAATATTGCACTTTGGACATCTGTTGCTATAATAGAAGTGTCTCACAATGCAGCTTTTACAAACTGTAAAGAAAAGAAACCAGTAGGAGTCACATGTCCATTACACAGTGCCATCTGCTCAGGCAAAAGGGGTAAATACACCCAGACTTCCCATACAAAATTTGTCAGAGACAAAATGAAATCACTGAACACTCCTAATCCAAAGGATGCATGGGTGAGTGTTCAATGTGTATGCAGAATTTGAGCAGAGCTAAGGCAGAATGTTGACTGCTGAAAAGCACCCTACAAACACTTTCAGTAGAAACAAGGTAAGAAACTTAAGAAATCATAACTGCCATTTTCATTATGTTTTACAAGTCCTTTAAAATTTGGAATGAAAGCTACTAAGTGGAAATACCTAGAATAAATAACCTACTATCAAGTCAGCTCCCCATCAGCCTGAACAGAGAAAACTTTTCCATAGCATTTTTCAGGAAAGTTCTAAAACACCACCACTATTGCATTTGCAACATTATGCTGTCCTTACTAACAGCTGTGCCTCTTTGTAAATTGCAAACTGTGCTGAATACTTTGTGCTATAGAACAACCTAGTGAGTAGTGCTCCAGAAAAAGGAAAATAAAAAATAGAGAGAAAAAAGTTTTCCCTCTATACAGTGTGAAGTTTGGGAGATCTAGTAAACCAGGATTCTTGGATTCAGGTATGAACATGGGTGTGGCTGAAAGAGTTAGCTTCAAAGAAAGTGTTTTATTAGTTTGGAGAGAAAACAGTTCTGTTAGTACTGTGAAAATTGTTGGCACTAGGATCAAGGCGGAAAAATAACAAGACAAGCACATTGAAATCAGTTATTTATTACCCACCTATTTCCATTCATCAGATTATGGACAAACTGTCCCATGGGTGCAGACCACTGTTTCTGTATCTGAACCGGTACTTCCACACAGGCGCTTATGGGGTTTTGTGAATTTACAAGCTCACATCAACAACAGCTTAGGAAACTTTCTAGTCCATTAAAAGCAGAGCCACGCACAAACCTTCTTTTCTTAGTTACACACTCAAATTCCCAGAGCCTACTCAAAAAAAAAAAAAATTTAAGAAAATGTATGTAGTAGCTCTGCCTCTGTCTTACTTGGGCTTTATCTTTTCCTACATCTTCTTCCTTCATAATATGGAAAGTTGACTTCATGATTGATTGATTGAGTAATTTTCTGATGTCTAAAGTATCAATATATATCTTGCTTAAGGAACAGAATAAACACAACACACATTCACTTCAAACAGAGAATTGTTTTTCTGAATTCAGAACATTTCAACAGCTGAATTGGTTTGAATTTGCAACTAAACCCTTAGACAATACTGACAAATACTTACAGGTGTGCAGACATTCTGTAATAGTTGTAGCATCGATAAAGTAACCCTTGCAGATGGAACACAGGATGTAGGGGGTCAACTCTGCGAGGTTTATCATACGCTGCAAACAAAAATTGGTAAGTTTGAATACACAAGCTAAGCCATGAAATTCCCTGCAGCTTCCAAAATACCATAGCTGTAAAACCATGGGAAAAAATGGGCTCAATATGTTACAGGGATGGGTTTTCCTAACAGATCAGTTGCTTCTCATATACAGCTCTTTTCTGAAGACTTCTACCTAGTCTTCTAAATTGAGCATTTTGACAACAGTAATCCAATTTATTTAATGAATCATACCTAAAAAGAAAGCTTTAAGCAATCATTTTGGAAGAAGTTCTTTTGGATAAACTCTTTTAACAAAATATCACATAACCAGCAAGCTTGAAGTGGATGGGGTGGTAAATAACATTATTATTTGGAAATGCTCAGCAATGCTCAGTTGGAGTCCCAAATCAAGACATAGAGAGTCTGCATGACAAGAGACAGTCATCTCTTGTTTGTACACACAGTTACGGATTATACAAATACACACAGAGGCAAAGGCTGAAATTTCACTGCTTTGAATCCTAGTAATGAAGAACATTTCCCGGGAACGCACGCAAGTAGTTCCACAACAGCTTTCGTGGCTCAATAATACAATTTCAAAAAAGAACAAATTTCTTCAATAGCGACTGAGATGTGTCTGAAAGAGCTGCCACATTAGATTCTTACGTTTCCTCTCGTCTCAAAGCCCAACTAAAAGGCTTTCTTTCCCTCAATAACACCATTCATTTCGCCCACGTGCCACGGTCTACCACCCTCCACCACCCGCTCAGCCACGCCGAGAGTTTGCAAGGGCTTCACTTAAATGAGACAGATGAAATGAACTCGGATAATAATAAAATATATATTAAAATAAATAACAAATATAACAAAATAGTAAAAATAATAAAAAGTCCATTACAACACGCGGGGCACGCCGGGAGCGGGGCCTGGCGTGCCCCGGGCACCCTCCCGCCACCTTTACCTCTCGGTCGTCGTCCGAATCGAGTTCCCCGTCATCCGTTCCGAACCGAGCCCTGGTGTCGCTCTCCATCTCCTCCTCCTCCACCTCCTCTTCCTCGTCGTCTTCGTCGTCGTCGTCCTCATCGCCGCTGGACTCCGAGCGACCCCGCTCGAACTCGAAGGGGAGGGAGCGCGACCCCGAGCAGCTGGGGGCCCCCTCCATGTCCCGGTCCTCATGGGCCGGACCCAAGCCCTGGCCCGCGCCCGCTCCATCCCCGCCCGACAGCGCCGGGACCCCAGATCCGGTGTCTCCCTCCATGTCCACGGACCGGGGCTGCCACGGGTCGGTCCTGGGCCCGGGGCGCAGGCGTGGGAGCGCTGCGGGGCACGCTGGGAAATGTAGTTCTAAAGAACGCAATGCTGCTCTACCGAGCGTGCGCTGGGCAACAACCGGTTTATAGTTTTTATGCCCACTGCTTTTTTTATTTCCTTATTTCTTTTTTCCAAGCGACTCTCCAATGAACGCTTATTTGTCCTGAAAGACTCCAAATCACATAATGCCAGTTTCATTCAAAATAAGGATTTAATTCTGTAACATAATTAAATTGTTTGGGTTGCAAGGGACCTTAGAAATCATCTTGTTCCAACCGCCTGCCATGGGCAGGGACACCTTCCACTAGAGCAGGTTTCTGAAAGCCCCATCCAACTTGTCCCGGAACACTTCAGGCCTGGGGCATCCACAGCTCCTCTGGGCAACCTGGGCCAGTGCCTCAACACTCTCACAGAAAAGAATTTCTTCCTAATATCTAATCTAAACCTGTTTTCTGTCAGTTTAAAATCGTTCTCCCTTGTCCTGCCACTATATGTCCTTATCCAAAGTCCCTCTCCAGTGCTCTTGTAGTCGCTTTAGACACTGAAAGGTGCTGCAAGGTCTCCCTGGAGTCTTTTTTTTCTCCAGCCTGAACACCCCCAGCTCTCTCAGCCTTTCGACAAGTATCACCGAATCTCTGTTTAACAGACACAATTAGAAGAAGCAGTACTAGAAATATCTGGACAACTCAGCGGCCCAGTCGTAATTAACTGAATTGGGCACCTGGCCCCTGAGGGCACACAGGGCACACAGGCCCAAGGGCATCCTCGGTCTACCCCAGGGAGCTCCGTGAGCCCCGCAGTGCCCACACAGACCCTTGCCCCTCACGCCGGCCGGCACCGCCGCGCCTCACCGCGCCCCCGCTGCCACAAAGCGCTTCCGCCAGCGTCGCAAAACGAAGCCGCGCGTGCCTGTGGCGGCAGCGGCAGCAGTGCCCTTCCTTTGCCCTCACTGTCGCAAGGGCGGCCGCGCCTAGCGGCGGCCGTGCGCCGCCGGCGAATGGAAGGCGGCGCAAGATGGCGGCGCTGCATGAGGAGCCGGCAGAAGTGGCGGCGGTGCAGCCGGACCCCGAGGCGGGGACGCCGCCGCCGCCGCCCGCGGTGCCTCCCGCCGCCGCTCCCGCCGCCGCCCCGGCCGCCGCGGCGGAAGGAGAGGCTGCGGGAGCCAGTGGGGATGCTGCACCCCCGAAGCCCGCGGCGCCGGGCCCGGCCGCCTCCCCGGCGGCGTTGGACCGGCAGACGCTTGTGGCCGTACTGCAGTTCCTGCGGCGCAGCAACCTCCGCGAGTCCGAGGAGATCCTACGTCGCGAAGCCCGCTTGCTCGGCGACGACCTGGGTGCTGTCGCCCTCAGCCCCGCCAGCGCCGGGCTCCTGGGGGGCTCCGGCAGCGATGCGGACTCCGGCGAGGCGCTGCTCGGCCGGGGCACCAGCGCTGCCGCCGTCGCCATAGGGGGAAACGTCGCCACTGTCGCTACTTCCAGCCCCGGCGTGGCTGCAGTTGCCGCCGTGCCGCCGGGGAAAGGTGAGGCCCGCGGGGACTGAGGGGTCGGTCCCTCCTCTCGGCAGGATCCCCGGGAAGTGGGGAGCCCATGTGCTGCTGGCAGCCTCGGGGGCTCTCCATTATGCTGGGACACAAGGGTCGATGTCAGCTTCTCGGTGCTGCCGAGAGTCTACCCCGGCCTTCCGGGAGGTCCCTGGACGTCTCATTTCCCCGTATAATCCATGGAGAAATCCGTATCTCCTGGAGCAAGGGACCAAGGACAGGGTGTGTCGCATTTGCAGGGAGCACTGTGAAGCGAGAAGTGCTCCCGCTTATATTCGTGTCCCATCACAACTGATAGAGTAGCAGGAACAGGAGGCTTCCATTGTAGTTAGTGGGGATTGTCCCGGGTCTGGCTGCAGGGATGAAAACAAAGATCTGAGGTACAGTCTGAGTTTTGGTGAAGGAGCCATGGAACTAGTTACATTTCAGGAACTGCTAGTCTGAGTTCCAGTGAGTGTACAGCTTGTTCCTGACATCATCAGATATCATTGTTTTTATATAAAAAAACAATGGAAGTATGTTACAACTGCTGTGTAGAACAGAACTGTCAGAGTGTTAAGTGTCCTTACTCTGTGATGGTTGTGTGGTGGTCTTGGTGAATTGTTCTCTTAATCTACTTAACTTGCTTGTTTACTGGGACCAAAATAATTTTAGTGGAATGTCTTACATTCTGTTCCTTGTTTAAGAGTTTCTAGCCCTAGCAATAAAATAATTAATTCTGGTGAGGTTAGTGGCTTCTTCCATCACACTTTAAATCCTGTCTGAATTAGGCACTAAGTGCCTACCTCACAGGCATCTGTTGGCAGGGAAAGTCCAAAAAACTGCTGGAGAGAATTGGCTGCTGGACCAATGTGCTCTCACCTGTATTGTTTAGACTTGGTGCTGAACATGCACAGGATGTGTTTTGCTCACCTGACCAGGGAGTTGTAGCCACTGTTTGCTGGCTCTTCCAGACTGTCTGAGCAGCTGTTGTTGTTGGCTGGTGCTTTTGCAGTCGGAGGCGCGGTGGTTGTGGAGGATCAGCCAGACGTGAGCGCGGTGCTGTCAGCCTACAACCAGCAAGGAGACCCGACGCTGTATGAGGAGTACTACAGCGGATTGAAACACTTCATCGAGTGCTCCCTGGACTGTCATCGGGCAGAATTGTCTCAGCTCTTTTATCCTCTCTTTGTGCACATGTATTTGGAATTGGTCTACAATCAACATGAGAGTGAGGCAAAGTCTTTTTTTGAAAGGTAATTAATTTTTATTTGCATATTTATGTTATTTTGTGCTTGCTACTTTGGCTACATCTGTGAACTATAGTAGCATAGATTTCTATGCGTATACATGGGTATGTATTATTTTTCTTTTCTGAAGTTGAATAGGTTTGAAATCTGAAGTAATAGTGCCATGGGTTGTAGCACCTGTTCTTAAACTGTTTTCCAATCTCCTGTTAGAAAGATGTGCAAACTACTGAACTGTTCATTGGCAGAGTTTGAACCATGTTAATGGTGTGCTGATGGGCTCCTTGCTGCAAAAGGATCAATGAAGAGATTCTGCATCTTTAGGGAAAGATTGTGGGGTCAGTTTTCAGCAATGGAAGATTGCATTGAGATGCCAAAATAATGAATGCTATAAGTGTTTGCTGATATCATAGCATGTACATTGAAATTCTTCAAATGAGCTTAAATAAATTAATTTCTGGGTAGTCTATAAATTTCTATACTCTTTACTATGTTTCACTTCTTTATCACTTGAGAGGAAAATAGAATTTAATTCATGGATTCAGACCAATTGTGAAATACTTCAATCCAAAAGGATAACTTTGTTTCCCTTCAAATGGTTCTGTAAATAGTTAAAATATCCCTTGCCACAACTATTTTATAGCAAGTTGAGTGACTGAACCTTTTATCATATCTTAAATTGCTTCAATAGATTTCATGGGGATCAGGAGTGCTATTACCAGGATGACCTGCGTGTATTGTCGAGCTTAACCAAAAAGGAACACATGAAAGGTAACGAGACCATGCTGGATTTCCGAACAAGCAAGTTTGTGCTGCGCATTTCCCGTGACTCTTACCAACTCCTGAAGAGGCATCTTCAGGAAAAGCAGAACAATCAGATCTGGAACATTGTTCAGGAGCATCTTTACATTGACATCTTTGATGGAATGCCTCGCAGTAAACAACAGATAGATGCTATGGTTGGAAGCTTGGCTGGTGAGGCAAAACGAGAGGCTAATAAAGCAAAGGTAGGAGACAAAAATTGTTCCACTTTTTACAATTCTCCCTGCTTTTTCAGGGAGATACCTTAGTACAGATTGACAATCATAACTTGAGATCTTAAAAGACAGCATGAACAGAACAGAGGAAGAGAACTGTACAAACAGATTTTGACAGGAGTAGAGAGATCAAGATGTGTTGTTGTCATATGGACAAAACTGCTGAACCCTTTTGAGAGACAACCTTGTGTTCAGCCCACTGAACTAAATTTAAACTAACTCATTAATTACTTTGGAGTTTTAAAATGGACACCTGACTGTTTGGCTTCCTGTTTTGTACAACAGATAGTAATTTTGACTTGCTATCAGTTGTTATTGGAAGAGCTATGTGTGTAGTACCACAGTAATACACAAATAAATGAGGTAGGGTGGGGATTCTGCTTTAAAAAAGTGGTAAGAGATGAAGGGAGAACTTATAATTGTCCAGATCAGTTGAACAGGTAAACCAGAACATGTACTACATTCTGTGTGGGCTAAGCAGTAATAAATGCTGTAATATTAAACAGAGCAGCTTTAAAAGGGGCAGCTCTATTGCTTGGACTACTACATTGAAAAGCTACCATTAAAAAATGTAGTTTTCAGTTAGAACAGCAGTTACTGTTTTGTCTTGTGTGGGTTTTTTTATTGGCTTGTAGGTTTTCTTTGGCTTGTTGAAAGAACCAGAGTTTGATGTGCCTTTGGATGATGAAGATGAAGAAGGAGAAAATGAGGAAGGAAAGCCAAAGAAGAAAAAACCTAAGAAAGATAATGTAGGGTCAAAAAGTAAAAAACAGGATCCTAACGCTCCTCCCCAAAACAGGTACCAAGGAAATTATGTGTAGAGAAGTCTTTAAAATCCAGTATTGTCAAGCCAAATCTACATCTCTGTTCACATGGTATTTTTGTTATTTTGACTATTTTGGCTGTACACAGCTTTAGCTGTAAGACTTCCAAGGGAATTCATGGAACTCTTAGCATATAACCCTCTGTCATTGCCCATCAAGTAAATCCAGATTGCCCTTGATGAAATTTTACTTGGTTACCCACTAATCTTTTCAGGTCATACTCAGTTGTTTATCTTGTTCCAGTACCTGTCTGAAACTCTGAAAGCTACTGGCTCTCTTTTTCATCAGTTAGTCTTCTACATAGTCTTTTGTTTTTTTCTAACTCTTGTTTCTTATTTGAATACTGTGGTATGGGCTTGCATGGGAAAGTTTTGCTTGCTTTGTTTGGATTAACAGGAAGGTATTTTTACTTTGTAAAAATATGTGCTTCTTGTGTAGAATTCCTCTGCCAGAACTGAAAGACTCTGACAAGCTGGATAAAGTAATGAATATGAAGGAAGCTGCAAGACGAGTGCGTCTTGGACCAGAGTGCCTGCCCTCCATCTGTTTCTACACATTCCTTAATGCTTATCAGGTTGGTAAAAGATACATTTGGAATTTGGGTAATAGGGGAAAGGGCATCAAAATTATGAGCAGTCTTGTTGCTAAAGACAAAAGACGTAAGAGTGTTGGCAAGGGTAATTGGAGTATTTGGATTAAGCATTGCCTAGTTTATGTTCCAACATACTCAAAATTCTCTTCAAATACTCCTTAAAGTATAAAATTTCCTTGCTCCTTGGTTTTGCTTGGATTTTGATATAATTCCGTCTTTCACTTTTCCTGTCCTAAGTGTTTCCTACAGGACACAGTAGATGTTTTGCCCTGGAGTACTGGAAAGCAATACTCTTTGTCACTACTGACTTACATAAAGCTTTATTGTTAATGGGGCAAGAATTTGTGTGTGTTTATGTTTATCCTATAGTAATTCTCTCAATTTTTGTAGATAAGTCAAATTACCTTTTTAATGGTTCTTAGGATTTTGTAATATTTGCAATATATCATGAGAGATGCAAACAATATAACTGGATATTTTGTATGTAGGGTCTAACTGCAGTGGATATTACAGATGACTCCAGCATGATTGTAGGAGGCTTTGCTGACTCCACTGTCAGAGTGTGGTCTGTGACTCCAAAAAAGCTACGTAGTGTGAAAACAGCTGCAGGTAATTAAGAAATTAACAGTTAATAAGAGCATAAATAACTTGTGACATTTGTGTTCTGCCTGAGCAGCGAAGATCTCCGGCAGGAGAGTTGGCTGCAGGGGTTAGATGCTTCCCTTTGAAGAAACAGTATGTGCACATACATGATAATATATGGGATATGTGATAAAATATGTGCACAAACAATATAGGCTTACATCTTACATACTACCATTAGAAACAGTTTTAAAGGAATGAGAAATCTGGTCATGTACACCTGCTATGAGGTGGTCAGTGCACAGAACTTGGAACTAGCCATATCTAGTGTGGAACTAGCCATCTTGCTTCTTTAACTGGATGGTAACTACAGGGTGTAATAGAAATAGGGGTTAAGTGATCTAGGAGAGAGACTAGAGGTAACATGGGGGAAAGGATAGGAGGGAACTCTGAGAAGGCTGGAGAAGAATGTCCTAAGCTAAACACCTACATGAATTCATGGAAACCAGCCTGCTTTAATTCTGATTTTTGTATAACAATGTATTGTGGTTGAAGCTGGATTCTCTGCAAACGTATCTTAATCTTGATATTTAACTGAGATGATGTAATGATGACACTTATCTTTGACCTTCTGACAGTTATTCTGATACATGAACTTTGAAATCTTGCAGACCTCAGTCTCATTGACAAAGAATCAGATGATGTCTTGGAGAGGATCATGGATGAGAAAACAGCAAGTGAGTTGAAGATTTTGTATGGTCACAGTGGACCTGTCTATGGCACCAGCTTCAGTCCTGATAGGTAAAAGTTTACAAGCTAACTAGTTTGCTTGTCTTCAGTTTTAATTGCATGCAGCTGAGTGAGAACATATTCTTAATGCAGCTTTTTCCAAGTTAAAGCAATTCTTGCTCATGCAGCTTGTAAGATACTGTGTAAATGCTCATGAAGTTCAGGGTGTTGAGCTCTGTCAGCTATTACTGAAATCTGCTATAGCTGAGAATACCAGCACCATTTTGGAGATTTAGGACTTAGATGGCAAAACTACAGTTTTACAAACTCTAGTTTAATCTGGGCTTTAACTATAGAGAGGAAAATTTCTGCAATATTAATATAAATTAGAGTGTTGCAAGTCTCAGTAGCACATCATTGGACTTCAAGTTTCTTATATTCTATTGAGACTTTATTTTCAGAATGTATGGAACTGTATCTTTAAAGTAAGAGATTTTAAACCTTTGCTTAATGATGGGAGTCTGGACAGTGGAAAAAGAGGTTTAAATGTCTCAGGTTTTGCTTTAGCTTGTGTTTAGTCAGGAAACAGCCACTACAGAAACACAGCTGAGCAGTAAACTTTGTGTGGAACAAATATAGTCTATAATTATTAATTGAGAATGAGAATACGATATGAATTCTCTTTCAGGGAATTGTGAAATTTTGTTCAGAGTTGTAATAGAAGATCCTTTAAAAAATAATATAGCAGTTTACTAATAATTTTTTCATGTAACTGGAATTTCTGAGTAAATACTTCCTCTGTGGTGCTTTTTTTTTCCCCTCATTCCCCTCAGTATTAAATGCCATTAGAGTCGATCATCAATGTCAAATCATGTCTTTTTTTTGCATAAGGGCCTAGGAGTGGGTTCTGCTTGAATTGGTTATTGTTTCTTACTGCACTGAAATGCTGTTTTATGGGTGACATGCCAAACTGGTGCTGCTGAGGAGACACTTTTATCATGGACATCTCACAGTGTTTATGCAATATTTATACAGCCCCTGTGTGAGTTTGATATGTTGTATGCTATACTTTCTCCTGTGACAGGAATTATCTATTGTCTTGTTCTGAGGATGGCACCGTGAGATTGTGGAGTCTCCAAACATTCACATGTTTGGTGGGATATAAAGGACACAACTATCCTGTTTGGGATACACAGTTCTCTCCTTATGGCTATTACTTTGTTTCTGGGGGACATGACAGAGTGGCTCGGTAAGAAACTGCATGTGTTTTTTTACTTGTCTGGGTCAGTTTATGGCAGATCAACCCTGAAAGTCATTAGCTGATACACTCTTGCCTACTCTATTACTCAAAATAAATTTTATGTCAGTTAAAATACTGAACAAATGCTTTAATGCAGTTTTCTATTTTTTTCAACACACATTACATTATCTGATGACTAAAGAGATCATGTCCTCCTAAGTGACCCTCTGATTAGAAGTATTCTCCTCTAATTGTTGAACAACTTGACAGAATATTTTTTATTTCTCCATTCTGAAAAGTATATTTTTCCAAAAAACATTCTGCTAATTCAATAAACTGATCCATAAGAAATCACTCCACAATTACTTTTTTTTCTTATTGTGCAACTGATCATGAAATCATGGAACAGTTTGGGTTGGAAGGGACCTTTAAAGGCCATTTAG
Source organism: Parus major (assembly GCF_001522545.3). NCBI lineage: Eukaryota > Metazoa > Chordata > Aves > Passeriformes > Paridae > Parus > Parus major. The sequence goes on from NC_031775.1 coordinate 22,099,432, forward strand.
TCCAACAGCCCTGCAATGAGCAGGGACATCTTAAACCATATCAGGCTGCTCAGTGCCCCATCCAACCTGACCTTGAATGTATCCAGGGATGGGGCATCTCCCACCTCTCTGGACAACTTGGGTGTTTCACTACCCTCATTGTAGAAAATGTCTACCTTATATCTAGACTAAATCTACCTTCCTTTAGTTTAAAATCATTATCCCTTGTCCTGTTGCAGTAGGTCCTGATAAAAAGTCTGTCCCCATCTTTCTTCTAATCCCCTTGTAAGTACTGAAAGGCCACAACAAGGTCTCCCCAGAGCCAACTCTTCTCCAGGCTAAACTGTTATCCTTTCCTCACTGGAGAGCTGCTCCAACAGATACAGAGACTGAACTTCTTTAGGGATCTTTTATTAATAAAGCTTTTTTTTTTCAGTCTGTGGGCAACAGATCACTACCAGCCATTACGGATCTTTGCTGGCCATCTTGCAGATGTGACATGTACCCGATTTCATCCAAACTCCAACTATATTGCTACAGGCTCAGCAGACAGGACTATAAGGCTCTGGGATGTTTTGAATGGGAATTGTGTAAGAATATTCACTGGACATAAGGTAAAGGCAGTTCACTGACAGTGTGAAAGTGATTTTATTTATTGAAAGAGATCCTTTACAGTTCTGTTCTGAGCACAGCTTGACTGACTGAATGTGAGGAGACTTAATTAACTTGTTTTACTGCCTTTCCATGTCTGCTTTAGGGACCAATTCATTCATTGGCATTTTCTCCTAATGGACGATTCCTGGCTACTGGAGCAACAGATGGAAGAGTTCTGCTGTGGGATATTGGACATGGCTTGATGGTTGGCGAATTGAAAGGGCACACTGACACTATCTACGCCCTCAGATTCAGTAGGGATGGGGAGATTTTAGCATCAGGTAAAATTCACCAGGAACAGTGAAGTGTCCATTGTATTCCATAATTCTGGAAAAGAATGATACAATTAGTTCCTTAAATCGAGAAAGACAAAGTAGAATCACTTGCTTAGCAAAAGCAGCAAGGACTGGTAACTTATGTGTGCATTCAGTATGCTGTGAGGCTTGCAATAGTTTTCCGCTCTCTGAGCTTTAATTTCTGTTAACTTGCTCCCCAGAACCATTTTTCATATACTATTTTATTAATAAAATACTTTAAAATGTGGGGTTTTTTTTTCTTTTTAGGTTCAATGGATAACACAGTTCGTCTGTGGGATGCTGTGAAGGCTTTTGAAGACTTAGAAACCGATGACTTCACTACAGCCACTGGACACATAAATTTGCCTGAAAACTCACAGGACTTGTTACTGGGCACATACATGACCAAATCAACCCCGGTTGTTCATCTCCATTTCACACGCAGGAACCTGCTGCTGGCTGCGGGAGCCTACAGCTCACAGTAGATCAGGAAGCTGAAACTGACTGTGCCAAGTCATTGCAGTAGTCACCTCAGGACGTGAGACGAGGGAATGTGTTGAACAGAAGGACTCCACGACTCCATTGCAAGGAGTATGAAACTGTAATTAATACAAGCAGCGTTTCTCAGTTCTGCTGTTTCATATTTATCTGCAATTTGAAAATGCTGGAGATTGACAAGATGTTGTGGCTGTAAAAGAAGGAACTGTTCGTGGTGCTTTTGGTAACATAGATACATATGAAATGAGCATCTCTTTCCAGAGGTGGTACTGAGCTCTGCTGAAACTTGTGAAAAGTTAACAGCCTTTACATGTGTTCTCAGATTTTTTTAAAGCACTTAATTTATGGTTAACAAATGTTTCATCAGTCTCAAACACAAGCAAAACTGTCCATTTTCAGGAAAGAAGAATGTAGTTTTGATTCACTACAGCCTGGGCTGGGCAGCAGGCGTGGTGAGATCACAGCAACAACCAGGGCATTGATGGAGTGGGCCGGACAGCCCGATGCTTGTGGGGAACTGCCGCGAAGCTCCGTGCATGCTTTTTATGCAGCCAGATACTAAGTCCTGAAAAGATTTCAAACTATGTGCTCTTTTGAGGTGTCAGAAACACAGATCTTGTTACTGTTTTCAAAGGTAGCCAGTGCTGTCAGTGTGATAAGCAACCAGAAGTGCAATGTGAACTTTATTTACTTTCATACTTTAATGTATGAGAAAATAAAAAAGGGGAATTGAGGCACAACTGAAACAGTCACTATTAAAAATGTGGACTTAAACTCTTTACTTTGTATTAGATGTAAAAGAAGATTAACAACCTGTATCCTTTCTGCATAAGGCTTAACATAAAAAACCCAGTAAAACTAGCCAAGAAATTGAAACATTATAGCACCACAAAAGGCTAAGCGCATCATCAGCTGGTTTCTGAAAGGCCAGCTTGTCTGCTGAGTGACAATTCCTGTTTACAAGAAGATTGTACCCAGTGAGTCCTCCTGGACTACCAATAAGGCTGTGTTTTATTTTAAAGGAGAGTAAAACATGCAGAACACTGGGAAGAATGTCAGTGTCTTTGAATTGAAAACAGCACACCAAAGGCCAGGTCCAGTGTGGCTTGGGTTTCGGTTGGTTTTCCTTCTTACAAGATTTGTGCAGAGAAATCTGTTTTATGTTCCTCATTACTTCACAGTAAGGACTTGCACACTTGAACAAACTACTGGCTCTCTAGTGAAAATAAAAACAAGACTTGTCATTTCTAAGGTCAAGTAAATGGAGAACTACCTCCTCTTTCATCTCTTGTCTTTCTCTAACTCTTAGAGTAAAGCTATACTACAGGCATTATACATAAAAAAAAAGTGGAAAATTCACTAGGACACCTAGTCATTTTCTTCAAAGAAAAAAAGCTGAACCTTTTTTTTATTTTCCTGTGTAATGATACCTCAACAAAATTTCCTAGCTCTCAATATGACCAGTTAGATCTAAGTACAATTTTTGATAGCTTAAAGAAAACACTGCCACATTCTGCCTTTGTGTTTTGTACAGTTTTATACTTTTGATATTATAATAAATACTAAAACCACAGTTTGTGTCTATATGTTGTTACAAGATATTTCCGTAATGGCTGCAGTGGAAGCAAGAACAGTTTGTAACTGTGACAACTCTGCTAAGAGAAACAAAGTGATCAGAAATGTTTAAGTTAAGGAGTAGCCATTCCCTGTCAATCTTGTTCTAAAGGAAGGGGACAGGTTCTAGCTCCTGAGATTATTACACTCCTAGAGCTGCCATTCTTCGGTGGTGGAATTAAATACAGCTGAAGCCATCAATGCAAACACTCAGGAGGGAAAGATGACCAGATTTGTTCAGCAGACCCAGCATGTACAAAAAATGGCTTTAAAAAAAAACGAAGTAGAGAGAACATCAAGACCCCATAATTAATTTTTCCATTTTTTTCCAGCAATCATTCCTACCTCCTGCTGCTCTCAGTTTGGGAAGGGTATTTGCCAGCTTTGGAATGGTTCAACCCCTGCTGCTAGCAGAAGCATAGTATCATCTCCCACATCTGCACTACTGTGACATCTAAGGAAGGTACCGAGTTTTAATTAACCTATAGAAAGACACTGTGGAGAATATGAGACAGATTTTAGTGTTGGCAGGGAGGAGGCTGCACACACCTAACTGTGGTAGAGCACCTCCTTTCACAAGAGACAGGAAAAGTAAGCACTGGACTATTTGGTCAGTGTTTATGAGTGTGCAGAGTTACAGGTGCTTAACATCAGCACGGCTAAGTCATTTTCCTTTTCCCCTCCACAAGAGGAGCCAGTAACAGAAAACGTTTAAACACAGTAACTGGGTTGGCCTATTTTCTGAGGTTTTCTATCAAAGCTAAAAAGGTTCTGGGCAAAATACAGACAACTGAAGATGTCATGTTTTCCATGTAAGCTACTAGCTTGGAATGCAAAAAGTGGGAGCAAGCAGGTGGCTGCAAACCATGCAAGCTGTGACACAGACATGTGGATCATGCTTGGATCAGCTCCAGACCCTGTGCAGTGTTATGGCTGTGCAGCTGAGGTCCTTCCTAGGTCACTGCCTGGTGCTCAGAACACCTCAGGATGTGTTACAACAGCAGCAGAGTTAAGATAGTAATGACACAATCAGATGCTCCATCTCTGCTACAAGCAACTATTTTTGACAAAGGAGGAAAAATAAGAAGTACCACACTTCAGCTTTTTTGGACCATTTCATACTTCCAATAAAACATGTAATTATTTATATTTTATTAGCCACAACAGGTCATCAGCTTGCATTAATTACATTGACACAGACTGGAGGTTCAGACATGCCAGGAACCTGCCAAGAGAAGAAAGGTCAAACATAGCAACTCTTGCACGATATTAACTGAGCATCCCCCTGCCCCAAGCCCAAACTATTTTAGCTACGAGCAGCCAGATTTCAGGACAGCCAGGAAGAACTGACTGATGTCCCCTTAATACAAAACAACAGTGCTAAAGCTTTTTGGTTTATATGCCTTTCTTCAGGCTATGAGGATAGCCAATAGGTTTTGCCAAAATGCCATTTTGGTGAAAACTCTTTATTTGAAAGTGACTCCAAAATTTTGTAACACTTGGTTGTTGCTATACAAGTCCTGTCACTTCTGCATGGGCCTTGAATAATCATGTGCAACACAGATTTCCATCATATGGTGCTCCTTTACTCTGTTCAAATGAAGGTTTTAACAGATTGCATTAATCTCTACTTGGAATTCTAATACAGCCAAGAAGTAAGTCCTTAAGCACTACTTCATTATTTCAGTAACCTACAAAGCAAGTTATCCCTATATTACAGCAAAAGGGCAGACCAGAAGCACCTAATGTTTGTAGGCAAAGCTTAATGTATCTTGCTGCAACATCCTTCTGTTCCTCCCTCCCTGCATTCCATCCCCAGTCCCATTTACCACGTCAGAAGAACAATATTGTATCCCATACTTTCTGCACTCCCTTTAATAAGCCACTTCATTCAGAATGCCCCCAAATAGTTGATGCTATAGATTATTTGAGGTTTAAAATGGTAAAGAGGAAGTCCACGTGCCTGTGTTTCTGTCTCTCATTACACTGTATTGTTGGCAACTAGTCCTTTGTCACCGCTTTCTGAGCTGAAACATTTTGGTCCTGGAGGAACATCAGCCACTTACCTTTTACTTATCTGTCACAGCAGGAGTTTGCTTCTTGGGCCTAAACTTGAAATACAAGACAAGGAGTGCAACACCTGTGTACGTTGCTATTACATACTGGAAAACAGAAAAGTTAAATTCAGTTTCCATCTAAGCCCCAGAAGACACCATTATACAAGACTACAAAACAATGTACATAATACATACATTTCTCCTGCCTATGATGGTATAGGAATTGAAGTACTTCTGAAATCCAGTGAACTGGTGTTGAGATCCCGAGTCATGGCCAGCCATGGCTGCTTGTCCTAAAAAACAGTACAGGACAGTTAATTAATTTAAAGTCACTTGGATAGGATCAATAGGAAAATTAAATAATCTCTACACTGAGCTTCATAATTCCATTTTCTACTCCTCAATCTGCTTTCAGGACATTTGACAAGTAGTGCATATACATAAGGAGTAGGCACATCTAGAGCATTTTCTCTCGAAGAACAAAACAGGTGATGGGAGCAGATAAGCAAATAAAGGGTTCACTGCATAATAAAAGCAGAGTGGTTTTTTAATGTTTAGAGATATATTTTTCTGAAGAGGATGCTATGTTTAGGACAAACATTTGTTGTCTTCTGCCTCCCTCCTAAGGCATCCCACACCCGACACAATTCCTCAGCCCGGCAGGTGCTGCAGCCCCCCGTGCCCCTGTAGCAGACACACGAAACTGCACAGCAGGTGCTGCGGTCATACAGCTCCTATGTGTCATCAATGGCTTATCGAACCCAATCCAGCAGCGTTACTCTGGCGTATAACCAGGCAAGCATTAGCTCGGCTGACTGCAATTGTTAAAAAACTTAATGAAACAGCCCGTCTAAACGTGTGTCACACGCTGTTGGCAAAGACTTAAGAAGCCAAGGTCATCTTTTCCCATGCCTGACCGATGCAAAATCCTGGGTAAGAGCCGAGGCGCCCTTCCGGGGATGGGAAAGCGCCCCGTGACAATACGAGTCCTGTTTTCCGGAGGAGCTCTGTGCCCTTGCCCGGCTACACCCGCGACCCCGCGCTCGCGTCGGGCCGGGGAAGGGACGCGGAAGCATTCGGAGGGAGCGAGGCCGCGGCTGAATGTCGCGGGTGCCCATGCGCTGAGGAGAGCCGCCCTCCCACCCAGCAGGAACAGGACCCATCTCCGGCCCGGGACCCGGCCCTGCCCAGGCCGCCCCGCCGTACCTCGGCCGCCCCGTCTCCGCCGCGCTCTGCCCTTCGCCTCTGCCCTCCCACAAGATGGCGGCCGCGGGCGCCGCGCGCAGTCCCTGCCCGCGCCGATTGGCTGCGGCCCCCGGGGCGCGGCCTCGCCCCGCCCTCTTCCCGCCGGGAGGAGGAGGAGCAGCTCCGGCACTTCCGGCCTCCCTTTCCCCTCGCCTCACGCGCCGCTTCCGTCCGGCGCCGCGTGCGCCCCCGCTCCTGGGAACCGGCCCCATCCCGGGAACCGGCCCCATCCCGGGAACCGGCCCCATCCCGAGAACCGGCCCCATCCCGGGAACCGGCCCCATCCCGGGAACCGGCCCCATCCCGGGAACCGGCCCCATCCCGGGAACCGGCCTCATCCTGGGAACCGGCCTCATCCTGGGAACCGGCCCCATCCCGCTCCTGGGAACGGCCTAGATCCCGCGCTTCCCCCTGGCAGCGGCCCCGGGCAGGTAAGATCCCAGCCCTGTCCGCTCCGGCGGAGCCGCCTCGGTTGCCGGCCACGGGAGGTGTCTGTGTTCCTTAGCGAGCCCTGAGGTGAAGCGTGCCTTGATGGGCTTTCGGTTTATCGTGTGCTTCCCATTTAAATAAGTTTCGTATGTCTAACAGGTTGCCTCAAGTTTGACAACATAGGGTTTCAGCGCTATTGTTTGTAGAAGAACTGTTGGCTAATAAGAAGCAATGGTATTAGTATAAGAGCAATAAGCACTAATAATACAGTACTAGCAACTACTTTTATTTATTATTATTTATTAGTAGTAGTAACAAGTGAATTGTTGCCTAATAAGCAAGGTGTTTTTTATTGATTGAAATAACAAGGTTAACTACTTATTTTATATACATATACTTATGGCTTAGATAAAGAAGTAGCAAGTTAAATTAATTATAGGTAGCACTCAAAAAGTAAAAATGAAGGCCAAGCTTATGTAGTGTTTTGTTCACGGCTTTCTCCTTGATTACTGAAACTGGTAAATTCAGCCACTGAATATAATAAAGGCTGGTTTAGGAAACATATGGTTAAAGCAGTTTTATGAATATATATGCGGTGTGTTTAAGTGTCTTAAAAATTAATACTGTAATACTTCATTGAAACTGTGCAATAGTAAAAAGTGTTATGAATGTGCCTAATTAGATGGACTATTGCAGCACTTCATTCTAGTCAAATGTTAAATCCATTTGGATGTGAGTTTTTTGACTAACTAGAGCAGCCATCCAAAGTCTTTCTTATTTTGGGCGGTTCACCTCATTATTTGTGAGGAACAAGCACGGTAACTGTATGTTTCATTTCTGCTTTGTCATTTGTCCCAGAGCAGTGCAAGGATGGCATCCATGGAAGAAAACTTTCCTCGAGGGGGCACCCAGAAGAAACCTGCAGAGGGAAAAACACCCAAACCAAAGTTAGAGCAGGACAATTTGTTTGATGTACGTTGTTTGCATGTTCTTGATTAACTTCTCAGAGCTCTTACACTGTCAGAATTTGATTGCAACTTTCTCTACCTGTTACTTCTACAGTAAACTGCAGAAGGGACTCAAAAATAGATGTCTCCTGACATCCACCATCCTTCTGATCTCTGAAAGATCCCTGATATCTGGTACATCTTGACTATGACAACTGAGAAAACTCAGTCAAAATTATTGATTAGGCAGTAGCTTTTAAACTTTCCACAAGCATCTTATCCCAAAATGCTGTATGGTGAGCCTGATGTTACTGGACACAGGCTAGGTTGTCTTTGTTAGTAGAGTGTGATGCAGATCTCTTGCACCACTCTTTTCATTCCCAAGATTCAGCTTTATAAATGTTCAGCCTCTCCTTCCAAAGGAGATACTTTGGAAGACTTGCATGTAGACAGACAATAGTTAGCAAGATGGTTCTCTCTTTTTTGTCCAAATCAGTATTTTATTCATGTCAGCAGAGTTTTACCATAGTGCAAAGTTTGTTTCTTTATCCACTTTTATTTTTTAACTTTCGGTGCTTGTAATCTGCTTTAGGTTCAACATGAAGAAAAATCCCAGAAAAGAAAAAGGAGCCAGAAGGATCAAGTAAAGCAGAAAAGGTTCAAGGCAGACAAAACAGCTGCTGTTAAAGACAATATTATGAATATTGGACCACTCACAATTGAGGTTTGTGCATAATTGTTTGATTTTGTGTGCCTCTATTTTCTGGGCTACATAAAAATGACATATTTTTCCTCCCTAAACCTGCCAAATATATCAGTGATCCGGTACAAAACTTAACTGTTTATCCCCCTGTTATCATCGACTTGCCAAGATACCTGTAGTATGCTGTTTTCCTGCTTTCCCAGGCGCTCAGTGAGGGAATGCTGCTCCTTGGCTGTATAAAAGAGGTCAATGACTACGACCTTGCCATCAGTTTGCCCAACGGCCTCTCCGGATTTGTGCCGGTCACGCAGGTCAGCGATGCCTACAGCAAGCTGCTGACCAAGCAGGTGGCCCAAGGAGAACTCCTGGAGGTGAGGCCTGGCACTGGGGCTGTGATTTGTGCTTGGAGCTAGAGTGTGTTCTTAGTACCTCAAAATCAATCCTGAGGTCTTGCTTAGGAGCTTGACATTGACTAACCTTGGTTTGGAACTGGGCTTTCCAAGCAAACTTTGCAATTTCCTGGTAACAGCTGACTGCTAGGAAAAAATAAAATGAAATAATCAGTTACCCTGCCTCTCTGGGGTCAGTGGTGCCTAAGTTTTCCCAAGGTGTTGTGGAATGTGGGATTAGCACTACCCCTTTGCTGGTGGTGTTTTTCCCTGCTGAAGGAGGAGGATAGGTTAGGGTCACTGTTGGCTCTGTAGATGTTTCCTCAGCTGCAGTCTCCTGACTCCACAGTGTTTTGAAGCAAGGCCCCTCAGTCTTGCTGACATGACATAGTGTCATCCCTGCCTCTCTATTGAGATCCTGGTGTTTGTGGGATTTCCTGCCTGTTACTGTAGTGTTGACAGAGAAGCAGGACTTTCCTATGGGATTTTGGTTTCAAACTCTGTTTCAGTAACATAGTCTAGCCTTATATAATTTAATATTGTAAAAATTGTATGTTTCTCTTTTGGTCATGTTGCTGGGCAGGAGTTGAATTCGCTCCCAGAACTGTTTTCTCCAGGGACACTGGTCAGGTGCATCGTGACCAGCATTGAGAAAAGTGACGATGGACGTCGCAGTGTCAAGTTATCGATTGACCCCAAGAAGGTCAACAAGGGCCTGAGCTCTACAACACTAGCAGTGGGCATGGTAAGTTTCCTGGGTCTGTCACAGCCTGTGTGGGCTCTTGCATTCCAATTTGTCCTTACATGGGATCAGAACAGAATGTGGAGCTGCTCCCACCATGGAAGAGACCTGTGAAGTGAGGTTGGGTTTAGTTCTTGTCTCCAGGTTGTCATTCATGAAATTAATTCATTTTATTCTGTTTCAGTATGGCAAAATTATTTAATTACTTTTTTCTGAGTAGGTTTCTTTGTTAATTTTTACGGAGAGTAACATATAACATGGCTTGCAGAGGTGCTTGGTTGTTTATGTTTTGTGTTTACAGCTGTATGATTTTATGCACCTGCTATATTTGAGCATCACTATTCTTTTCCTACTAGTTTGTGAGCTCCTTGTGTGCATAGCTAAATAAAGGTAGACTTCATATCTCACTGTTAGCTGAGCTGTGTGATAAGAAAAATGTGATGTTCTTGTTCCAGAACTGCTCTGGAAAGCTCAGTTCTCTGTCCATACAAAACAAGGGAGTACTTGGATGGGGAATCTCTTGCCATATGTTCATTCTTTCGAGACCCAGCTCTTTCATTACGTTACTGAGTTGCAATGGTTTCCTCTCAACAGCTGCTCTCTGGCTCTGTGTTGAGTATGGAAGACCATGGCTACCTCATAGATATTGGTGTCACTGGAACTCATGCTTTCCTGCCTCATGAAAAAGCCAAAAATTACATCAAAGCAGTCAAGAAAGGTAAGAAGTAGTGCAGGAGGTTCTGCTGGGTTAAAATGGAGGTGGAGATTGACAGGGATTAGTTTAGTTTATTTTATCTGTGGTGTTAGAGGACCTTGGTGGGATTGGGTCAAAGTGGAATCTTTGCAGGTTGCTGCAAGCAGCAGTTTTGTGGCTGGTCTGCAACAAGCCTTTGTGTTTCAGCCTGTGATCTGACAGACTGTGTTCCAAATCCCTGCTGGCAGCAAACTTCACTTAGATTGAGAGGAAACTCTGTAAAACCTTTGGAAAAAGTGGGAGGAAATACCGAGTGCTCCTGGTAGAGGTTTTATGCTGTGACTCATCTTTGTAGGGCCTGACTTGAAAATAGGCCAGAACCTGAACTGCCTCATTGTGGAAGTGAAGAATGAGGGCAGGGTGGTCTGTTTGTCCATTGATCGATCGGAGGTGGCTGCATCCATTGCCACAGAGCGACAGAACTGGACACTCTCTAATTTATTGCCAGGGCTGGTGGTGAAAGCTCGAGTACAGAAGGTAAGCTCTGGTTTAGGTTTCTTTTGTTGGGTTGGTTTCTTCTCAGTGTTGTTGAAGGCAGGAGACAGGTGAAGCAGAGATGAGAGTTTATGCCCTGAAAATTTTTGATTGGTCTCAATTACTTAGCAGTAGCAAACATAATCTGCTAGACACTCCCATCCACCACCATTACATGGGGTCTGATCTCAGTTCTGGTTGTGATGCCCTGAGTGTAAAGGCTGAAGCTGGTGATGGAATTGGAAGCAGAAGAAGGATTCATTTTGTGCTTTCTGGCCTTTATTGCTAAAGTATTCAACAGGATAGCAGTAGTCCTCATACAACACACAGCTTTATCAAAAAACTGAAGGATTGTTTTTTTCCAACAGTGTGCAAAGCAGAACTGTTAGCAGTTTTTTCTGTCTCTTGTGATGTGCTTGTTGATTAACACTGGCAGTGCCCTTTTTTGAAATGTGTGAATTGTTCTCTGTGCTGCATGAAAACTGAGTGTGGAAATTTTTTTGTCGTCTTTTCATTTCCCTTCCTAGGTGGCCCCACTTGGGATGAAACTGACATTTCTGTCTTACTTTACTGGCATTGTGGATTTCATGCACATGGACCCAGAGAAATCCATGAGCTATTCTCCAGATCAAGTGGTAAGGAGGATGCCTGGAGTTGTTATGTTGCTTACATCATCTCTTACCTTCTCCAACATTTCTGTGGAATTATCTCTGATATCTTAAGGCTGATAGCTTCTTTCATATCTTTTACTTGAATTTACTTGAATTGGCTGCTTTAAAGCTGTAAAGAGCAAAGCCATTCCTGGAGGACTTATTTGGGAAGCTTGGAGATTTGCAGGGGATGCAAGGGATGACTTGTGTGGTCATGTTCCCCTCCCTGCATTGATACCGGCCTAGTCTGTAAACAACAGACAAAAGCAAAAACCCCTCTTTGGTGAAGCTGTTAGAAGCGAGTGATGTCTTAGTAGCAGCACTGGAAGTGCTTGTACATGGACAGAGAGTTCAGGTACCAAGCAGAATGTATGCAAGCATGAGTGAGGTGCCTTTTTTCCTCTGGTTTAACGAGCCCCCTGTGTTCCCAGGTGAAGGCCTGTGTGCTGTCTGTACACTCCACGTCGAAGGCAGTGCGGCTCACGCTGCGCCCGCCCTTCCTGCACCCCGGGGGAGCCCCACGCCAGCTCCCTGCCCAGCGCATGGGGGCAGTGCTGGAGGAGGCCACGGTGAAAACCTTCTACAAGCAGTTTGGGGCCGTCTTTGAGCTTGATGATGGCACTCTTGCATTTGCACGGGTAAGTGCCAGGCTGCTGGGGCAAGTCCTCCATATCTATATTAGCTTGCTGGGAAAGGGAGCTAGGAGAGGGTTTTATTTTTTGCCTTTATCCTCTTTGTGAGACAATACAATAAAATTAAGACAGCATGCAAGGTGTTTGTCAAATGATACATCCCCTTGTTTGAATTGAAATGTAGGAGAGTTGTTGTGCAAGAAGAGCTGGTGAAACCTGCACAAAGAGAATGTTAGAGGAACAGATTTGTCAGATGCTCACTTCAGCCTAAGGCCCATATCAGTGCTTCCGCTTTCCAAACATTCACTTGTAATTCCTTTTTTCTAGTTGAAGCATCTTTCAAAAACCAGAAAATCCTTTAAACCTGGGGCATTTAAGGAAGGTTGCAAACATAAATGTCGGATCATTGACTACAGCCTGATGGATGAGATGTGTATTGTATCTCTGAAACAGTGAGTATAATAGACTCTTCCAGAAGACTGGTAGAATAATTGGAAAGGTGTTTGAGAGTGGAAAATACTACACTGCTTTGCTGGACTGGAACTTGCCATTCAGGATTTTTTGACTTGTATCTATGTTGTGGCATATCAGGCTGTCTGGGCATCCTGCACATATTCTCTGTACTCTGTGGAACTGGGATACCATCAGTATTGTTGGTGAGCTGAGACACAAGGAGGTTAAATTACTTCTGCCATGTGTCAGAAGACCATGGCTCAACAAGAAATCAAGCCTTGATCTTGCAGCTCATTTGTATTATAAAGTCCCTCTTAGCACTTCCAACTTTGTGGCTTTAAGCAAATCAGATAATGGGTTCTCCTTTCATGAGGCCATAACTGTGTGACTGTCACCTGGAGTGGAGCCTGGTGAACCTCCCTGAACTTTATATCCTAAGAGCTGTTTTGAGAGATTTGTCACTTGGAGTAAAACACAGCTCTGGAGTTGTAGAACACTGGGGAGTGTGTGGAATAATGGATATTTGGGAAAAGTCAGAGATGGGACTGTCTTCTCTTATCCTGGATTTCCTTCGAGATGACTGACTGGTCTTCTCTTTGTGTCTCTTCTCTAGTCAGATTATTGAAGCACAGTTTCTGCAATACCAGGATATCCACGTGGGTGATGTGGTGCAGGTGAGCTTCTGAAAGATCTGAGCATATTATACTTAAAACAGTGATCTTGCCTATGTGCACTCCTTCTGCCATTATGTGTGTCTAACTTCAGATCTAGACTAGTGAGTTGAAAATGAGAAAAAACCTTGTCTTGCAGGCCTTGATTAAAGGAATGCAACACTTCCCATTTTGTTCATGTGTTTATTCATGATATGGCAAAGGCATTCAAACTTTATCTATGGTCAGTCATCTATTTGTGGCCATAATACATTTTTAGAAAGACTTGAGTGAGAGAAACTAAAATTTGCCTTGCAGTCAAAGTAAAAGTTCATGTATGAGCAATCACAATGAGCTGATGGGCAGAAAGTTACTCATTGTGACTGTTATGTCTGAATCATGGCTGTATTGGATATGTCTCTGGAAACAATTCTAGTTTGCTGGCATCAATAAGGATTTTGCAGAAGTAGTCTATGCTTAAAAGAAAAGAGGTATACAACAACCTTATGAAGTCTATAAAAGTTAAAGGGTCAGATTAGTTTGGTGCAGTGTAGTTTGGTCTAAGATGACTTTTTTTTTTTAAATGGGATTAGATTTGGTGTTGTATCTATTGTAGTATCTTGGCTGTTTCCTACCTGTCCACAGTCTGCTTTTCATGCTCAATTTACCAATTCTTTCCCCTATTTTGGGTTCTAGGGCAAAGTGGTCTCTCTAAAACCCATTGGGATGCAGGTGAAAGTAGCTGATGGGATTAGAGGACTTGTGCCATCCCTCCATCTCTCTGATGTGATCCTGAAGCAGCCTGAGAAGAAGTACAACATAGGAGATGAAGTCAAGTGTCGGGTGAGAGCTGCCAGACAGGATCTTCAGCTGCTTTACACACTTCTGAGTATTTAGCAGCTAGATTGATCAGGAAAGGGCAGACATGCTTTTTGAACCTCTCTACTCCATTCTTGTAGGTGCTGGAGTGCAATCCTGGAGGAAAGAAGCTGATCCTTACTCTAAAGAAAAGTCTCGTCCAATCAAAGCTTCCAGTCCTCTCAAATTATGAAGATGCAAAACCAGGCTTGATCACACATGGCTTTGTAGTGTGTGCAAGGGAGTTTGGCTGCATTGTTAAGTTCTACAATGATGTCAAAGGTCTGGTACCCAAGAATGAGCTGGGCTCAGAACCCATATCTTGTCCAGATAAAGTCTTCTTTGATGGCCAGGTAATTAATGTACCTCTCTTACCTACAGAATCAGAAGGATGATGTTTTCTGCCTCAGTGTTACTCTGGTTATCCTGTTTGTTTCAAATTACAGGCACTTTAGGAACTGTGTTATTCACAGTTCTGGTTTTTGTTGTGGGCAAAATTAAAGAGATCTCAGCTGTCTTCATTATTTTTTCTGGTGATTTTCTTTGTCTTTAATATTGTTATTTGTTGGCTGGGTTAGGAGAAAGGTAATTTTCTAGTCAGAATTTCTGACTGCAGATCTGGAGATCTGGATTTTATTCTCAACCGTGCTATAGACCTGTTACATACCTTCACAAGCTCATTTAATGATTATGTATTTCTATTTTACATCAGTGTGATCTGAAGGACTTTTGTCTGTGGTTGAACTTGTTAGGTTTTTGCCACTGGCCTGCTATCCTCAGGTGTGAGAGAAAAGTGTACTGTGTATGTATGTCCCTGTCTTGTTCTGTAGGTGGTAGCAAACGGAGGAGGAGTGTCAGCTGAACTTAACTTGTGTTTTATACTTCTATTTTTTTTTTTCTGCAGGTTCTTAAAGTAATGGTCTTAAAATGTGAGCCTCAGCAGGAAAGACTCTTGCTGTCCTTCAGATTATCAAGCAAACCTGGCCCTGAGGACAAATGGAAATGTACTCCAAAGGAGAAAGAAGTGAAATACCAAATAGGAGAGGTATTGAATTCAATGGCTATTCCTTTTTAGCCTTTTCCTACTCATTTTCTATATGATTTGGTATACTTTGAACAACTTTGCTTCAAGAAAGCTGGTGGTGATCAGGAACTAGCATTAAATGTGCATTTTTTACTGTGTGTTTGACCTCCTGGATCAAAAACGATACCTAAGTTTTCAGAGGTCAGGATAAAGGAGTCCCCAGAGAGTCCTGGAGGTACCAATTAGTAATCGTACTCCTAGGTGAAGTCTTCTTTTTTTGTTTTCTGGATGATGCTGATTTTCTTGCTCCAAAAACAGCTGCTTTTGCTCTCGGAAAAAAAAAAAAAAAAGCTTTAGAGAAATGTTTTGAAATGTTTCCCTGTTTTTGCAATAAACAACTCCCTGCAGGTATTTCTAATGCAGGAACAGTACAGCTCTAATCTTGATTAAATTATTCCCTTTGCCCTTCAAATGAAAAGTCACAACTAAGATAATGTTTCCAGCTCTTTATTTCTCTGGGAGCTGAGAATTAGTTTTTATTTTACCTGCAGTGTTGGCATGCTTTTTAGCTCGGCCCTGTTGATGAGTTTTTCATGTATAGCTGGGAGGCAATGTCAGATCCCCTGCAGCCCGTCACGTCCCCTGTGCATCAAAGGAGATGACTTCAAAAACACTTGGAATTTTATATCACTGTACTTATTCTCTTTTCAGATAGTTGATGTGAAAATCTTGAAGAAGAAAGATAATGGGTTAGAAGTTTCCATCTTAGAAGATGAAGACAATGTGGTAGCCTGGATCCCCACACTGCACCTCTCTGACTTCATTGCAACCTCCAAGCTCCTGTGGCACTGTCTTCAAGAGGGAGATGTCCTGCCCAGAGTTATGTATCTAAGTGACAAGGGAGAGCACATTGTATCCTTTTCCACCTCAGCCAGGCAAGCAAAGTGTGTGGAAAGGAGGTAACTCTAAAGATTTTGGAGTATCTGCAACAAACGAAGATTACTGTAGTTAGTTGAAGTGGAAGTGCCTATCATGCTAATGATACTTCAGAGGGGCATTATAACTTGTGCTAGAACTGAGGCTCAGCTGGGACTAGAATCTCCTCAGAACTAGGTTGTGAGCTGACTTGTTTTCCCAACCAACTTCTGGGCAGTTAAACCTATCACAATCTTAGGAAAAATGTTGCTGTTTTTATATCAAAAATCTGAACTGTATTATTAGGAAGTCTATATTTCTGCTATTTCTGTGAAGCATGTATCTTTAATGCTGAGCAATTTAAGACACAGGAGTTGCTAAATTTTCGTGTAGGAAGATCAAGACAGAAATTGGAATTACAGCATTTAGAGCTCCTGTACTGTAACTTGTAGCAAGTGCTTTAGCCCAATGGTTAGCAGCGCAGCACTGAGAGATTTTGTTGGCATCGTGCTGCTCTCATTCATCTTTTCCCATTTTTCTTAACTGGTTGTTCAGATCTTGAGTAGAAAGTCTTCAGTGATTTCTGCTGTACAGGAGGAACAAGTTGTGAGAAGCTTCTCTGAAATCCAGCCTGGCATGTTGTTGACTGGTTATGTGAGGAATGTGATGCCCTTTGGAGTGTTTGTGGAGTTTCCTTTTGGTGTGACAGGACTGGCACCTAAAGTGGTAAGCAGTGCCTCCACTTCAGTTAGCAGCTTATGTGTGATCAGGCTGCTTGAAACATAGTTTTAGCAAAGCTACAATAACAAGGACGGAGCAACTGGGCTGCAGGCCCTGCATTTGCGCAGCTTCCTGCTGCAGGGTAAAAGGGTTTAGGTTTGCCTTTTAAATCACTTCCAGAATGAAATTAAGCACTTGATTCAAGTGAGCTTAAGCTTCAACAAGAATTTCATGTGACCTCGGTAATTAATTTTAATTGATGGGTTTTTCTTCGTCTTTGTTAATTTCTCTTATGCATTTACATGAAGTCATAACTCAAACCCTTCTGAGCAGCTCTGTGGGTGGTTGATCGGTACCACCTGTGCTCAGTAACCTTGCTCTCTGTTTCCTTTGCACAGAGCATGAGTGACAAGTTTGTGACAGACACCAAGGACCACTTTGTGGTGGGACAGACTGTGATTGCAAAGGTGATGAGCATTGATGAGGAGAAGCAGCGTGTGCTCCTCAATCTGAAGGTGTCTGAGTGCAGCTCAGGAGATTCTGCTGCAGATGGCGTTGCCCTCCTGAATCAATATTTCAAGGAGCTGAAAGAAATCAAGGAGTTGTTGAGAAGAGGTAAAAGACTGTTCTGCTAAAGGGTATCAAGTAAAAAAAAGAAAATGTGCTCTAGAGAAACAAGAAAAGAAAAACATTTGAGTGAAAGTTCAGTTCAAGCAAAGGCTTCACTTCCCAAAGTATCTTACTTAAGAAAAAGGATGTGTGTGCAGTGTCTGCCACTGACAAGAGGCTTTTCGTAGGTACAGCTGGAACAAGCCAAAGAAACAGCTCTTTTCATTGAAGTCTACTAAGCTTCTTGCATTGATTTTGGGTCAAGTGCTTGTGATAACCCAAACACAGTACTCACATGAGAATGAGTTTGTTCAAATAGATTTACCTGCATGCATTACAGGTCTTCCAGCACAGATTTTTTTCACATGCTGTTTTTCTGGTGTTTTTATTAAATTCTGACTTTGTCTTTTTAGTTTCTTCCTATATCCAGTACTTTTTAATGTTTGTTTCCTGTAGTTGTGAAGTGACAGGTCTGTTTTGTGCTTCTAGTGTTAATCTGTTTTGCTTTCACATTTTTACATATGCAGTGCTGGGTTCCAGTGTTCATATAAGATTGGAAACTATTCTCTCTAAAATTATTAGGTCCTTAATGACACAAAAGGGTTTTTACTTTGATTAACTCTTAGTGTTTCTGCAGATTCAGGAGCCTAGGCTTTGTTTTCCCTTATGAAGACAGATGAATGCTTCATGTGCCACTGAGTAAATGTGAAGGCTTGTCTTTGTTTTGCAATGAAACAGCATCAGTAAACTTGATTTCCTGCTTTTTCATCCCTTTATTTAGGAAAGCCCAGCATTTGTGAGTTGGTGCCTGGGAAGAGGGTGCATCTGGTCATGCAGGATGTGAGGGAGGATGGCTCAGCACTGTTCAGTGGCAGCTCTGTCAAAGGCTTGACTATAACTGCCACCCGCTACCATTTGGGAGGTGAGGGTCTTTCCTTTGCTTGTGTCAGTTTTCATTCTTGTACTTTGAAACCTCTCCCAAAATGGATTCTGCTGATGAGGATCTAATAGAGAGAAGTCTGATCCGAGTAGGGATGGCCTTGAAGAGTAGTTAAGTTTCCCAATAGTCTTGCTATCCCATTTGTGTGATTCAGAAAATATGATATAAACTTCTCTGTGCCTCTGTTAATCCTGTCTCGTATTTTGGGCATCTAGTTTGTGCTCAGAGATCCGTAGTTGAACCATACTGTATATAGACAAGTATGAATACAAGCTCCAGCTTTCTTGGTTTTTTCCTTCTTCCTTCAGAAAGAGCATACTCCGTGGAATATATACTTGAAATTGTTGACAATTTTTCTTGAAAGATCAATGACATTAAAACAGGACCATAATTTTCTAATTCCAAAACTAAAAGATGTTATATTGTGCAAAACCAAACATATACTTGCTGAAGTAATGAATAAACCAGTGAAAGCAAGATAAACCTCTAACTTCAGCAGAAGTAAAAACCCAAGCACTTCTGTTTCAGGAGACTGTTTTTTTTCCTTAGCGAGTGATAGACTGATGATAGTTTTGTGCAAATGTTAGGAAAATCTTTTTCAAAACCTAAATTAACTTGACCTTGTTTTTAGTCAGCCTTGTCTTCAATTTTTTAAGGATCATGTCTACATAAAATCAACTTTTTCCAAGAAAGATCAGACTTTTTTCAAATACAAAGGTCTCCTTTTTTTTCTCATTTCCAGTAACATTGGAAGAAACTGTTCTTAAATAGACTTACTGTATATTTGGTACTAATTTGGTAGTAATTTAGTAATTTTACTAAAAATTACTTCGTAATTAAGCACTCTTTGGTCTTCAGGAATTAAACCTTTCATGTTTGTCGTGTTCTGCTATCACAGTTGCTCAGAATTCTTCATTGTCATCAGGACATAATCTTCTTATACTCATTTGCAGACAAAAATATTTCTCCTGGTGAGAAGAGGAAGGCATTTGTACTTCATGTGGATGCCCTCACATCTGAGGTGCATGTTTCTCTTCGGGAAGAACTGTTAAAGCAAAGACCCAAGCAAGTGAGTATGCGTTCAGTTTTTGGGTTTGTGTGTTTCTGTCTGGAAAACTGTAGGTGATTAATAAATTTCAAGGGGGCCTGTTTCCTCTTTTAGAACTGTGGGAGGTAGAGTGGAGAGAATCAAAATCTCAGCAGGAGAAGTCACTCTGTCCATTTCTGTCTAGCGGCTCCGAGAGAACTCCCAGCACTCTGTGGTGGTGCAGCACATCACAGAGCACTTTGCCATCGCGTCTCTGCCGGGAACAGCCCAGCTAGCAGCTGTCCCCATCGCCTGCCACTTCAATGACACCTTCCGCTTCGACTCAGAAAAGCTGAGGGTGGGACAGACAATCTCTGTGACCTTGAAAGCAGTGAAGGAGAACAACCATGGGGTCTTGTTAGCAGTACAAGGCCCAGCCAAGAAGAATGTTTTTGTAAGGACACGGAACGAGTCAGAGACCGTATTAGAGGAGATGCTTCCTGCTGTGAAGCACTCGCTCTCCCCGGGGGATGTTGTTACTGGTACCATTAAATCCGTCAGACCGACCCACGTCACTGTTGCTATTGATGACAAGCTGACAGGCTCAATCCATGCATCCCGGATTCTGGACGAAGTGCCCATAGGCTCTTTTCCAACTTCTACTCTGAAAACCGGACAGAAAGTGACTGCTCGAGTCATTGGAGGCAGAGATGTGAATACTTACAGGTGAGAAAACGTGATCGTGGTATTTCTTCTGGTGGAACACAAAGGATGAAACAGTCTGTGTTACAATTCAGGTCATTTAGGCCCTCAGTCAGCAGGTGCTGTTATAGCTGCCTTTGCTGGAGTAGTTGAAGTCTGAGGAAATCTGCTATTATATTATATTCTATCTCAGATCCAGCTTTCAGTAAGTCAGCTTTCTGCCTGTGCTGCTGTATTTATCTTGAGTACACATTGCAAGAAAAAAAGATGTCTAGACTCTTAAGATCCAGTCAAAGCCTTAAATATAGGCCCCAGGGACTAAATTTGCTGGGATATTTTGGTTAAATAAATTGCTACTGAAATAGTGATAGGAAGAACTGGAACTGGAAGGCTCTGGTAGTTTTAGAGAGCTTGCACGTGGGTTTTTTGCAGAGGCATTAAATGTGGGTGACTGGGGCCTGGGGAGATCATGAGAAACTTTGATTCTTTACCTCTTCTTTAGGTGCCTGCCAATCACCCATCCACACTTCACACAATCCATTCCAGAGCTCAGCATTCGACCAAGGTAAGTGTTGGCCTCTGTGGTGTCTGCATATGCTTTACAGACCTTGGATCCTTGGATATCCCATCCTTTGTACCTCTCATTCATGAAGGGGCTGGCTATGAGCAAGGACCTCCACATGTATGCAGTGGGGCAAGGCCTCTTGCTCTCTCTTTCACACTAATGTGGGCCCTGTAGCTGTGTTAAATATCACAATGCTCTCCTAGCACATGATTTCCTTTGAATGTCCTTTTGGCATCAGGTTCTACCAATCTGGACTCTGTCTTGCCTACTCCTGTCAGAAAGATTTCCTCTTATGATCAGGGAAGAATTCATTCCCAACAGAAAAAATGCAGCTGTGGAGGGGTGAAAGACATTGTCACAGTAGTACTAGCTCAGCACATTCCCCTGGGTTTTTAATTTCCATCTTCATCATTAGAACCAAAGCTGTTTTACTGATGTCCTCTTTCTTCTTTTGCCAACAGTGAAAAAGAAGGTGAATTCACAGCATTGCTGAACCTTAAAGAAGAAAGTTCCCTAAATAAACTTGGACTCTACAATGTTGGGCAGACAGTCACCTGTTTTGTAAAGAAGGTGAGGTCAAAGTCTTCTTAAGTGGTGTGCTGGGGGAGGCAGCAAGTGGGTGTGACCTTGTGGAGCCTTAGCTCAGACCTAAATACCGAAGACTGTGGTCTTCATTAACTGTCAGAGTGGTCCATGGCAACTGCAGCATCTTACGGGGAAAGTAGAGGAAGGAAACAAAAATATTCAGTACTTGATGGAGTCAGGCTGAGCTGTTGTCTTTGACATGACTGTTTGTTGCCAGCAGGCTCTAGTAAAATGGCCTTTGAGTATGCCACCAACACAAAGAACACTTGTTGCTGATCCCCTGTGTGCATTTGCCTGTGAACCACAGCAGTGTTATGCTTGTAAGAACAGAACCCAAGCCACTATTTTTGCTTGGTGCAGAAGCCAAGGCTGGACTAGTTCTTTTTAGCCTTAAAAAGTAGTGAAAAATTTCTGCCAGGGAAGATTTTTATTCCCCCAAGGTGTCATGCTGTCTTCTCTGGCTATTTGGTGTCTTTTTAGTATAACATGCTCAAAAACTGGCTGGAGGTAGAAGTCACCCCCGACATTCGAGGAAGAGTTCCTCACCTGCTGTTGTCTCTGAACACCAAGGTAAGAGGCTGTTACTGGTGAGCTACACAGACTTTCTTTTTCCTTATGCTTGGCCACAAGTTATGACTGCAGATGCTTCTGACATCCATGTGAACCCATAACCCAGTGCTCTGCCCTTTAGGCGTTGCTGCCCTTAACAAGCAAGTACTGTGCCTGTAGCTAGTTTGGCTCAGGATGGCAGAGCCATTGAAGCAGTGCTGAGCTATCAGTCAACAGCACATCAAAGATGGTTATAGAAAGTGTAAAGGTTCATAGGGGAAACACTAGTCAGAGTTGTGCAAAGCTCCTTTTCTGGAAATAAGTGTAAACATGTCTTTTATTTCAGGTCTTAAAACATCCAGAAAAGAGCTTTAAAAATGGCCAGGCAATATCAGCTACAGTGACTGGAACAGATGCCTCTGAAACAAACCTCTGCTTGTCACTTACAGGTATTGTGGAGCCTTAACAGCAGGACCCCACCACATGTTATGCTTTACTCAGAGTTGGGTCTTCATTGACCCCTTGGGTGAAGATGTTACACTCCAGAGCCAAGCTGTACCTCCCTGTAGAGCAGAACTAACCCCTGACCTAGGGGTAGCAGCATCTAAGAAGACCTCAAGCGAGGTCAGACCTCTAGAATAAAGAATCACTTTCCAAGTGTCTCAAACTGAAGCTGTTCTTTGTGCCCTTCTGAACATATTCCCTGTTAATCTGAGACTTGAGGTGGTACATTTATCAACATTTGTCAGTTATTCTGGATCTTGGAATTGTGCAACTAAGGGGCCTTGTCTGGGCTACCTAGGCAAATGTGGCAGAGAACAGAGATTGTACAGACTGTACCTTACCAAAAGTTTGTGGGTTTGATATGTGACTAGGCAAGTAAATCAGCTACGCTAACTTACTACCTCTTGCTTCATATTTTCAAGTATTATGAAGCCCTTTTCCTTCACCTTTTCCAGGAATTCACTCACTGGAGCCGGACACCATCTCTGTAGGCAAGGTAGCAAAGGTGATTCCACACATTGGTTTGACCATTGTGCTGCCAGGTGGGAAGACTGGCAAAGTCAGCATCTTTCACCTGAATGATACTTACACAGAGGATCCTCTGGGGAACTTCGAAGCTGGCAAGATTGTCAGGTCAGTAGTTGTCTTCCTTGTTCCTCCAAGCTGCAAGGCTTAGAAATATTACTGCCTTGAGGTAGTGCCAGCCTATAAGGTCAGTCTGTGGCTAAGAAGTGATGCTGACTTCCCTTATATATGATTGAGTGAAAGTCTTGTATTTTCCATTTATGAAGAAGCCCCTTTTCAGCTGCTTTCATGGACTGTCTTTTTGAGAGTAGCTACTCTGTTAGCTAAGGTGCTGATGGGGCTAAGGGTAGCCAGTATCCCAGCTCTGTAGTGGTTCTGTGGGCTGTTTGGCAATTGAGTTGTTTTTATATTTGTAATGCACAAGCAAATGCATTTCCCTACTTCACATACTTTTTGGGAATGTTGTAGAGTGCAACAGGCCAAATGATTTCAGGTATAACAATCTTTAACTCTTTTGTGCTGGCAGTAGAGACTGAGTAAATCAAGTAGACATGTTTCAGAAGTCCTTTGTCTAGTTTTATGAATTATTGTGTCATGCTGGTTTGTATTAAACAGAAAGTGCTCCAAAGAACTGAGGGCTTTGTTTATTTTTCTGCTAGTGCAAATATTTATTTTCTACCTGTTGCTTTTTTAGCATGTAAAAAAGCTCTGTTTTCTCCCCATCCACTGCCATGCAGGTGTTACATCCTCTCCAATGAGAATGATAAAATCCAGTTATCTCTCCGGCAATCTCGGTATGTGTCATCCCTCTAGTCTGTTGATCTCCTAGTGAAAAAAATTATCATGAAATACAGTTGTTGTTTGTTTGGGAAGATCAGTGAGACATGTTAAAAGAACAAGGAATGCATTTTTGTAACAGGTGATACTTGTTCCTGTTTCAGAAAGATTTTTTTTTTTTTTTTCTTTTTTCATCAAACATTGAAGGGTCTGACACTTAAAGCTGCTCAAGTGGGTTCAGATTTAATTTCTGTTTGTCATATTTTCTAGGCCTGCCTTATCTTTTTTGTTTGCTTATTTGGGAAGGAAGTTCTACCACTGAGTTTGCAGTACAAAAGTTACGTTTCAATGTTCAGCTGCATTTTAACAGTTTTGATTAAATAATAGACTTACCCCTAAATGTTTCTTAAAACTGAGCCTCTTGCTTTGTCTTCTGTATGGAACAAAAGTGTGGAGTTAAGTATCTTAGAAATAAGTGGGGAAAACACAAGCAAATGCTGTGCAAAATTTCAGACAGCATTTTACTCTCCTCATTTTCTTAGTGTCAGGCAAGCCAGGCTGATGTGTTTGGCTTTGTTTGCAGCAGCATGTGTATTCCCTAATGCTATGTAGAGCTTGGCAGAGATGCAGGCAGTCCATTAGTACATTTCAATAAACTGAAGGGTGTCTCTGATCCAATATATTTTCCAGAGAGTACTGGCTGTTGTTAGTACTGATCTGTTTTCTGCTATCCAGAGCAGAATGTGAATTATTCAGATGAGTGCTTTAACTTCTAACCTCTCTTTTTTTTTTAGACTAAATCCAAAGGTAAAAAGCAAAGTAGAGGACATTGAAATAACAAGTATTAAGGATGTTAAAAAAGGCCAGCTAGTGAGAGGCTATGTCAAATCAATCACTCCATCAGGTGTATTCTTTGGGTGAGTAGCCTGAGAAAATTATTCTGGCAAGTGATGTGTCTTGGAAATCTTATTTATTTTGATTCCATGATTGTTGAATCTTGTTTGGGGATGGTCTCTGGCATAATGTGATGTCACAAAATGAATTTTTTCTTGGGAATCAAGATGTCATGGCTACTATCTTGACCCTGTGAAATTAAAGCAGTGAAAGTTAGTTATGGAACTGATGATGCTACAAATGCATTTTATTTTTCTTTCTTCCTGCTGTAGAATACTTATTTTTTGTTTTCTTCCTCTTCTCAGATTGTCCACTTCTCTTCTGGGCCGAATCCTGTTCCAGAATGTTTCCCGATACTTTGTACAGAACTATTCCTTATATGAAAAGTACCTGCCTGAAGGAAAACTGCTCACTGCCAAAGTGCTTGGGTAGGTCCAATGTTCTTTAAAAGGGACTATGAATTAGAAGAGAGGAGAGGATGGAAAGAGGAAGGATCAAAGACAGGAAAGTTTGAAAGAAGTTGAGATCCTTGCAGTCATTGTAAATGTTCTGATTTTTTTCTTATTCTTCTGTCCTGCTACTCCTGGTGATGCACCACAGGGTGAATAGAAAAGAAGAACATATTGAGCTCTCTCTCCTGCCTGAAGACACTGGGATGCCAAGTGTCTTGCCTGAATCCCTAGGCCTACCAGAGTATGGAACAGAGGAAGAGAAAAGAGAGGCAGATGATGAGGGAAAAAGAGAAGAGCCTAAGCTGAAGACAAAAAGGAGAAGAGGAAACTATGAAAGTAGTCAGGTATGGGTGTGATTGCACAGGATATGCTAAAGGATTTTGCTAGTTCAAATACTGAAGTAACTGGAAATATCCCAGTCTCATCCCAGAAAGATGAGAAATTGTACAGACTAGGAAAAAAAAGATTAAATTTGGGTGGGAGCTAACTGAGATACCAGTTGTATTTCTAGTCCCTTTAGTCTTTGCACTCTATGTAGGTGAGTGTGGGTTTATTCTCCACTGCCTCTGTTAGTTGAGAGTAGTGGGGAATGCTGTGCCAGGGCATTGCCCTCTCTGCTGTCAGGCTTTTTACTTGTAATCCTTTAAGGTTGTCACAGTTGTTGTCCTCCACTGTCCACTCATTTCCACTTGTTGCAGGAGGCAAAGCCAAAGAAGAGGAAGATCTGCCCAGCAGATGAAAATGACAGTGGAATTGAGGTGTATTACCGTGAGGAGGAAGAGGATGACCAGGAGGAAGAGGCAGCTAAAAAATCTAAGGTGAGAAGTTTGGAGATGAACCTGAGCCTGAAACGGCCTTCTAGCCCTACTGATATGCATCAGTTTGACTTTAAGAGAATAAGTATTACTGCTGCAGATAGGAGTGACAAGGTGGTGTTTGTGTCATCTGAAAATGGCTTGAGGTGGATGGAATTTAAATTACGACAAAGCTAGTCAGAGTTAATGTTTTTGCTGATGGGCTGTTTGCAAGTACAAGAAGTCAATGGTACCAAATGGAGAGATGCCACAAGCCAAGAGCAGTTGTCTGATTTAAGTTAAAAAACTTAAAATCCAGGGCATTTTCTGTCTTCCTCTGAACAGGAAGGGAAGCCTGGTGAAGCTCCCAGGCTGCAAGTTTCCATGGGCTTCACCTGGGATGAAGACAATGCGATGGATATACCTGTGCTGGATCAGAAGGAAGAGAGCTCAGAGAGCGAGGAGGAGGAGGATGTGCGGTCCAAGGTACTGTGTAATTGTATTGTCTGCACAGGCCACACCACACAGTGGATGTAATGTGATGTTTTGGTATTTGCATGTCTGTCTGCCCTGTAGCAAAGCCTTTTAACCCAAGGGAACATCTTTGACAGCTGACACCGAACTTGTTCAGCTATTTTGAACACTGACTTCAGTAGCAGATACTTCTGAAGCAGGGGAGAAAAGGTCTAATTTTAGCATGGCTGCATGAAAAACAAGTTTTCTCATGCTGACGTGTTAAAAAAATAAGTATTTAGAGTCAAACAAATGTTTTCATGAATACAAAACTTATTTTTTATTTAATGTCAGCTCTCTTTTTTACTTTCCCAAGTGTCATAAATTTACAGAAAAGCCTGGAGATGGAAAGCCTTCCAAGTTATAATCATTTAGCAAAAAGCATCAAACCCCAACTTTTTTATGCTATAACTTTTAGAAGGGGTTTTCAGTGAGAGCAATTTAGCAAAATCAGAAACAAGTTCATGAACTCCTTTCATGCTTGCTCTTCAGGATTTGCCATGTCCCTCAAAACTCACCTCTGTAAAGGCAATGCATGGCTGATGCTTTATTGCCTGAGGTAACAAGGCAGAGAACTATGGCACTGTGGGTTCCAAATTTAGACCTGAGTCACCCTAGTGGTCCAGCAACACGCCCCAGTGTACATAGGGAGAAATTGTGTTGTATTTTTACAGAGTGCAGGAGGGTGGTGGTGAGTACTGGGCTGGAGGATAAAGATGGAAGAATAACAGGCAAGGGCAAAGTGTGAATCGTGCAGTTAGGGTGCCAGGCTAGCAAAGTATTTGGTCCCTCAATGTATTTAATTTAAAAAAGAAAAGGACTTCCTGTTCTGCTGCTCTTCTTTGAGGTGTGAACTATGTAAGAAGGGGTGGGGGGTATGTATCATTTTTATCCTCTTTTAAACAGCTGGCCTCATCTCTTCCTGTGGAAATTGCTTAGCCTTGGACATACTGAGTTCTGGCTGTATTTTAGCTGGACCTGCCTATTCCCCCATGAAGTATCTGCCCTGCCTCAGTCCTTCTGTTTTGCTCTTTCAGCTCAAGAAACGAACAAAGAAGGAGAAGGACCTGGAGAAGCAGAAGAGGGAGAAGGAGCTTTGCAAAGTAGAGGCAGCTCTAATGGACCCGAGTCGGCAGCCCCAGTCAGCAGATGACTTTGACCGCCTGGTGCTGGGCAGTCCCAACAGCTCCATCCTCTGGCTGCAGTACATGGCCTTCCACCTCCAGGCTACAGAGATTGAGAAGGCCAGAGCTGTGGCAGAGAGAGCACTTAAAACAATCAGTTTCAGGTAATAACGGAGCTCTGCTTTTCTTTGCCCCAAAGAATAAATCATGACAGGGTAGTTGTGGTGGAAGAACACTGGTAGAATCAGTCTGGGTCTGTGTGTGTGGAGTGACAGAGTCTGTTGTAGTGAGCTCAGAAGGATTAAGTGGTAGCGACTGTCAGTTCGCCCTTTGAAGGTCTGGCCTGAGTCACCACCACTGGCCCACAGCTGACCTGCTGCAGGTCATGAGCTCAGGAGCTTCTGAAGGTGTAACTGAGTGCACAGACATTCTTCTAGATAGTCAGAAGCATTTGGAAGAGCATAATGCTGTCAGTGATGTCCTTGAATCAAAACATGGAACTCCCGTTGCCTTGGCCATAGGGCTGTACCTTAAATCATCTCTACTGCATGGTTAGGTATATTGTGCTTTCTAGACTGAAACTTCTGGTTTTTGATTACAAACAACAATGATAAAAAACTGTTGTGTGAATCAACTGCTGTGCTCTATTTCAAAAATGGTGTTTCAGGGACCAGTATGTCATTTTTCTTGTCCTGGGGCCTGCTACAAGTCAGTGAGTCCATGTAGGGTAGTTTGCAAAAACCTGGTGAAGACTGGCAAAAGGCTGAATATTCTTGTTCACTTCTGCTTTAAGGGAAGAACAGGAGAAGCTGAATGTCTGGGTAGCTCTGCTGAACTTGGAGAACATGTATGGTAGTGAGGAGACACTGATGAAGGTCTTTGAGAGAGCAGTTCAATACAATGAACCTCTGAAAGTCTTCCAGCATCTGTGTGACATCTATGCCAGTTCTGAGAAGTATAAGGTAAGATAGTGCAAGCAGATCCCTAGCATGTATCCCATTCAGGCGTGCCAGTAAATTGCAAATGCTGGCTGTGTAACCTCTCCTCTGTCAGATCCTTGGGGCTATCCTGTTCTTAACTGGAATTAATGGTTATGATTGACAGTGGGCAAGGATGCATTGCTGCTTGCTTTTATGTCCTGAGTGCTGAGAGATACCCAGCATATGATTAAGAGTCTTAAAGCTACAAGGCTTTGTTATGAATGTGTGATGTAACCCAACTCTGTCCTTCCAGCAAGCAGAAGAATTATACCACACAATGCTGAAGCGTTTTCGTCAGGAGAAATCCGTGTGGCTGAAATACGCCTCTTTCCTCCTGAAGCAAGGCCAGGCTGAGGCTACACACAGGCTTCTGGAGCGTGCTCTCAAGGCTCTGCCCACCAAAGAACGTAAGCTCTCTCTGCCCCAGCTTTATTATTATTATATTGTTATTGTGGACCTTAATGTAGACAGGGGATGGGCTGCTCTCTGATATCTCTGCATGTGACAGCATTTATAATAGGGGAAGAATGCAGTCAGCTGACTTTCAGGGGTGGGGAACTTTCAAGCTGGATGTTACTGCTAAATTCACCTCTGCTAAAGGCACCAAATCGAATTTGCTGTGATGCACAAAAGCAAAGACAGCTTTTAGTTTTACAGCTCTCTAGAAAAGTTCACTTGGTCTAAGCCCAGGTTTCTGGGGCTGCCCATGGGTGCTGCATGATACATTATGAATATGAAAATAAACCTCTTTCCCACAGAGAGCTGAAATGGGAAGTGAGCTGTGACCCTTCTGTCTCCCACTTTGATCCCATCTTGGTCCAGAACCTCTTTACAACAGAGCCTTTTGTCTCTGGGTAGAGATGGTGCTGTCTCTGTGCCTGTCTGTTCTGTGTAATTCTCACTCGTGTTTGATCACGTGGAGGAGAGTTGCTGTGTTACCCTAACATGTCATTACTTTTTCCAGATGTGGATGTCATTTCAAGGTTTGCACAGTTGGAGTTCCATTCTGGGGACACAGAACATGCCAAGGCCCTCTTTGAGAGCACCCTCAGCAATTATCCCAAGCGGACAGACATTTGGTCCATCTACATGGACATCATGATCAAGCATGGCAGCCAGAAGGAAGTACGGTGAGTTGTGGTGCAGCAGGCTGGGAAGGGGCAGAGCACACCTGAAAAGAGCAGAGGTACTCTTCAGTGTTGGATTGTAAAGGGCTTCTACAGCACTGCAAAAGGGATATATATATATATATTTTTTTTTTTTTTCCCACAAAACTGGGGTGTGTGGAAGTGCTTATCCTTGCTGGGACTGAGGAGACCCTAAGGAGTTCTACAGGGCAGAGGGGGACTAATTTGTAAATAGTGGCCTGCATGACAGAAACTAGAGGCCTTGCACTTTCTACCTTGCACTAAGGTACACCTGTTCCTCTGCAGGGATTGCCTTGTATCTGAAGGGTGAGAATAATCTTGAATAATCCACCTTTGTATCTTGTAACTTAAAAATGGAAAAACATATTTTTTCCATTTTTTTTTCCCGAGAGGTGACAAAAGGAAGTAATTTCTACTGAATGAATGCAGGGTCCAATGCAGTGTCTGGATCTTTGTTTAAGTTGACCAGCAGCCTTAGTGTTCTGCAAGCAAGTAGAAGGCTTCTACTTAGATATTTTGGCCCATTGTCAGGAGCCTCTTTCTTCAAGCACCAGCATTTTGCAGCAATTTCCCCTGAATGTTTCCCCTGACTTTCTGCTGTTTGTTAAAAGACAGGGTACAGGGCTTGTATTGAGTGCTGTCACAAACACAGTGGTTTTAATCACTTTGGTTTCTTTCAGAGACATCTTTGAGAGGGTCATACACCTGAGCTTGGCACCGAAGAAGATGAAATTCTTCTTCAAACGCTACCTGGATTATGAGAATAAATTTGGTACAGCAGAAAGTGTCCTGGCTGTTAAAAGAGCAGCACTTGAGTATGTGGAGACCAAGAGTTCCCTTGCTGATACCTAAGTGTGGTGCAAGTGAAAGCAGAGAGACTTGGCTTTCCATGCAATGTTGGAACTGGGTGGTGTGGAGTTCTTCCATGACTGTCCATGGACAGTGAGTTTCTGGAGAGTATTGGTCTGTGACCAAACCTGCTTGGAAACAGCAATCAAATGAAAAAATTTGATAAATGTTTTCAGCTTTGTCCAGATGTTACAAATAATTTTGGTGTGTTGATGACATGTTAATAGACTGTTTTATAATCAAAAGAAACATCAGCCGTACCTGTTTTATTTTCCTGGGGAAATGGTGCAGTTATGGCATGCTGCTTTTAAGTACAGAAATACATTATAAATTGATTTTTCTTTCTGTTAAGATGGCAGAGAAGATTCTTGTCTTTTGGATGAATTAGCACTGCAAAAGATTTATCTCAGGTGCCTTTTTGCTTTAGAAATTGGCAGAGTAACACTGGATTGTGGCATAGTTGAAACTGGAGGGAACCTCTTGTTGATAACCTTCAAACTCCTGCTCAAAGCAGAGGTCAGCAAGACTAGGTTGCTCAGGTACAATCACAGTTTGGTTTTGATTTCCCCAAGAATGGAGACTTCACAACCTCTCTGGGCAGCCATGTGTGGTAACAAGTTACTAGGGATTGATGATAGAAAAAATAGTGATTTTCAGTAGTCATTGTCTCTTAAGAGAAATCACTGAAGTCAAAGGAAAATGCCTTTTTTCTGGGCTGAAAAAAAGTTATCCCAATGTAACTTTCTGCTTGGAAAAAGATGGGTATTTTGGGTAGTTAAAAAAAGTTGTCACTGATGTCAGTGTCTTATGGTCCATATCCTTACAATTCTGTATTTCTCTGTCTTGCCACTGAGATGTGCATGTGATCAGCCACATGTTTTACAGGGGAAGAATTTGAGGCAAGGGGAAAACCAGGGTATGCAGACAGATGTGATTATCCAGTGAAGATCCTAGCGAGTAGATGCCCAACTTTGAAATACCAAACTTGAAGAGTCTTAGTAGGTTACTCTAAACTCAAAACCAGAGCTCTGCAGGACGCAGCTCTTCTGCCTCTGTGAATGCCCAGTGTTGGCAAGGCTGGATGATTCAGCATTTATTTCACTCCCAAGTCCTTTGGGATCCAGAAACGAGTCATTTCACTTCTTGCCCCCAGAGAGAGCAGGGTGCTGTACTCAGAATTTGCTTAAGGGTGTTGTAGTAGAGGAGGCTGATTGCAACATCCAGTAGCAACTGCTGGTTTTTTTAAAGAGCACAGCTTCGATGATGGTGGCTCTTTCTTTTGGTTTAATTAGTTGCATAATAGAACATGTAAATAAGCGTTGCAATAGAAACCAAGATCCCTCAGAGGTATTGTTTCTTCTTCACTACTGGGGCTATTATAGTCTCTATAGTAGGCAGGAAAAGTGAAAGACCTGTAATTCTCTGTACTGGAGGAGCCTGGCTTGACCCCATCTTGCTGGGAGCTGTGACCTGTGGGCTGCTCTGTGATGGGATTGCTGTTGGTCTTTGGAGGAAAAGTAAGGGGTGTGAGCTTGCAGCTTGTGTGATCCACCATGCCAGGAAGATAGGTGGCTCAATTTCACTCTTGGCATTTCAGTGAGAAATCTAACCTGGCTGCTTGTGCTTGTATGTAAAACCATGTGGGTTAATGTTCCTCACCTCAGCATTGTCACTGGGGGACATTGGGTGACATGAACAGCAGGGATATTCCTGGGGATTCTGATGTGCCAGGAGAGGCAGAAGCCTAGGGCTGTCTCAGTGGGGACCACACTCAGGGTGGCAGAGGAGAGGAGGAAAACCAAATCTCTGCAATTGCAAGCAATTTTCTGAGTGTAGTGTCTTGCTCCACTCCTCACTGACAACTGTCCACTCAAACATGCCTCTCCAACAAGAGGGAGGGAAAACAGACAAGCCCCTAGTCCATCCCAGCACATGGAAAGAGAGTGTATTTAATGCATGAGAGAAGGGATGTAAAGAGAACAAAAGATGGTTTGTGTTCATGGCTTATTCTTAGGATAAAAATCCATTCTCAAGCACTGCATGTCGTGCCCCTTTCCTTCAAAGGAGGGAAGGGGAAGAGAAGGAACCAGAGTAGAGGTGGTTCAAAGGAATAATTAGGATTATCAAGGAGGAAGGCAAGGGAAATAAAGGAAGTAAGAAGAACTCTGCTTTGTTTCAGCAAGTTACCTTGTGTTGGCTGTGTGGGGGTGGCGTGCGCATCTGCATGTTTGCACTCGAGGGCCAGTGAGAAGAAATGCAAATTAACTCCCTTTCATCTCAAGTTAATGCAATTTCATTTAACTTCCATCTGATTATTTCTGTGGATTAGTTGATGGTGAGGCTGAGAGCCAAGCCTTCCCACAAATGCAAAGCAAATCTGTAGAGAGGCTGAGCAGGGATCCTGGGATATCTCATCCATTGAGCTGTGTTCCAGCCTCTTTATGTGAGGGAATAGTCTGCAGCTCATTCTTGCAAGACACCATACTTGTCAAAAGCTTTTAAAATAGTTTTCTTTCCTGTGCTGCAATTGTGTATTGCAGCAGATATACAAGATTTGTGCTACTCACTGCAAAAATGACTAGAAAGCCATGTTACTAATTTGTAATACGTGGTAATGCTTTAAAACATTCTAGGATGGTCTGAATAGGAGAGGGTCTGAATCTTTAATAGAAAGAAAAAAATAAGTTCCCAGTCCTTGAGTTCAAAGAGAATGTTAAATTATGCCTTTTATACCCCCCTGAAAAAAACTCAGAAGGCAATGAAAAATAACTCTCATTTAATAATTTATTTTGAATCTCCTTGTGTGTAAGCCCCTCTGAGTTCTGGGGGTTTGAGCTGGTTTTTGAACAACTTATTAAGGTTTTTTGGTAAATGGCACAGTGTAAAAGGAAGTTGTACCTATAATGAAACAGTTCAAGTAGGAAAAACAAACTTCTCTGTTGTGCCAGTTCTTTAAGCAGTATTGAGTACACAGGACTGACCCCTGGGAGAAAAGGGACTGCAATGCCAGGGGAGCAGCCTTGAAGCCATAGTCACAGACTGTCATGGTGAGGGTAGTAATTTTACACCTTTCTGATTTTGCTTTCCTAGAGGATGGCCAGGGCCATAATAGAGACATTCTGCTCCAGGGGCCAATTAAGGCAGTGGAAAGAGTTTTAGAAAATTCAGTGGTAGATGGGTAGGGAGAGGGCTGCTCCTCCATCCTGTTCCTGCTGTCCCCTTGTTGCTCCAGGGCTGCAGTCCCAGTGCTGCAGATGGGTGAATGGAATGTGCTGTTTGGGCTGGCAGCTTTCTCATCCCCTTCCTCTCTGAGAAAGGTCCTCCGTTAATACAACTGACTAACTATGGTTACTTGGTATATGCACTGTATGTATCTTTACATATACATATATGTAAAGCTAATTCTGGTTGAGGTGTTTGGCAGCTTGTAACCCAGACAAAGGACTCTCATCTGACAGCTGGATGAAAAATGCAATGAGTTGCAGACAGTGCTGTGGGTACTGATTCCTCTCAGTCTCCACCTCACTACCTTGCCCCAAAGCTGTTCTGCTGATGCCTCCTTTGGGTTTATAGACTCATGGTCGTGACCATTTGGGCTCATTAGAGATTGCCAGGCACTTTAATAAGAACAAAGGGAGTTTGGTGTCTTACCCAAATTTCAACTTGGTAATTACAGAGTGCCTTTCTGAATACCAGGAATAGTGGTGATACCTCCTGCTTTAGTCTCTGTTATTTGGTGTGTGGCTATTATTGACCCATTCCTTCTCAGATGCGATTGCAACCTCCTCGCCCCAGGAATTTACCCACTGCTTCCTTCTTTTAACTGCACTGTAAAGTCTGTAAAGTGCTCTGGGACCTGCCTATGTAACAGGCATCACACAAGTGTGTAAGAAGATATCAATGTCAATAAAACAAAGAGATGTGGGATGGCTGGGGCTAACCCTGCTGTGGGGGAGGCAAGTGTGACTGCAGGAGTCACAGTGAGAAATGTGCCCATCTCTTGCTCCCTAAGGCTTCTGCTGGTGTATCAGGCAGTGGCTGCACTGGCAGCCTGGGCGTAAGGGCTGCATCTGCTCTTTGCTCCCTTGTGTCTCTGGGAACAGCAGTGAGACTTGTCTCTGAGGGAGGGGTTCCTCGGGGTATTGCTTATCAGTCTCTGCCTTGAGGCTGTTGATTCCTGTTTACCTGCTGAGAGAAGTAATCCTGCTGGGAGGAATGTTCCCAGTGCATCCCTCAGCTGAGCACCGATACTGGAAAGCCTTCCAGGCAGTCTAGGGAAGCGCTGCTGGTGCACATCTGTCTTAGGAAGCTAAAAACAGCAGTTCGTGGCCTTCTGGGGTTGGTCCGTTCCCTTCCACCCCTTTGGCCCATTTGTGGAGGCGGCTGTAGAGGGGGAAGCCCTTGTTCTCTCGGTAGATGTAGACACCTGTGATGGCATTCCACTGGGGGCTCGGCTGGACGCCCTCCACCGGGAACTCCTGCACCAGCTCCTTCTCCTCCTTGTCCAGTGCCACAAAGCCAAAGAATTGTTTCACATTCTTGGCTGCCAGGATCCTGGAGTGGACCTCGGCCGTGCGTCGGAAGAGCTTGTCCTCGTTGGAGCGGTACTGGGCCCAGTAGGCCTCCTGCCGGTAGCTCAATGGTGAGCAGCAGTGCTTCAGGCACTTGGTGAGGAAAATCAGGACCGCAACGATGCCAATGAGCAGCCAGCCGAAAAGCTGGGAGAGAAGAGAGAGGCTGCATTAGGATACAGCAAGGTGGTCTTACCCACTCCCTGTGGCTTTCTCCCTGCTGGGCCTACCTGGGACTCGTATCTCAGCCTCCGTGTCACCTCGTCCCTGAACTTGGTGAGGTTTGCTGGGACGTCTCTACAGGGGAACTTGGCCAGCACCTCGGGTCCATACTCAGCTGGAAACTTGTCCAGGGAGGATGGCTTGACAAACTCGCTGAGGGCACAGATGTAAGCTTCCCCACGCAGCAGCGAGATGACTGACCATGTGATGGGTGCCACAGATGCCCGGCCCATGATGGAGCCGAAGAGGAGGAAGGTGGCAGCAGCAGAGAAGTTCTTGGTGCCACGCTTGTGGCACTCTGCCACCAGGTTCCAGGTGTGGTTGTTCCAGATGACACCAATGAGGAAGAGGGCCAGGGCCGGGACACCGATAGCAGCCAGCCCATAGATGTAGTTGCGGGCAGGGGAGCAGGGACAGTTGAAGGCGACAACTGAGAAGAGCTCCTCGCTCCCCACCGTGCCCAGGGCCACCAAACCATTGAAAATCATCACATCTTTGCTCTTGAAGAACAAGGAGAGGAAGCGGAAGTTCTCAGCGATGAGGGCGGCCATCGTGTCCGGGGGCTGAGAGGTGCAGTGGGGGCAGTGCTGGCTCAGCCCCCAGCACTGGGGAACACTCCAATGGGGGATGAAATGGCCTGGTGCTGGCTGATATGCAAGGAGCTGTTCCAGGAGCAGGACGCCTTTGCTGATGTCCCTTCCTCCCACCTGGTGTCCCAGCCTGAGGGACAGGAGCTGGTTGCTGATACCAGGGATACTTGAAAAGGGACTTTGCCTAAACAATATGTGAAACCTCAGCCATTTTAGTTTCCCACTAAGCCCTCCAAAAGCTTCACTGCAGCAAAGATGACAGGTGGGACATCTCTTTCTGTCCCTCTCAATTGCATGTTTGTCCTCTTTGTTTGCTTTTAGTCACCTCCCACAGAGGCAATTACTGTCAGCATCACTGGCAAACTTGATGATCTCCCAAACCTGCAATGAAGGAGGATGCCATGTTACTGGGAAAACTGGACCAGAGCACTGGCACTAGGATGTGTCCCCAGCCCTGCCACTGACTCACACTAGCCCAACCACGTGTGGCACATGGGTGCTGGCATTGTGCTGCTTTGAAGGTGCTCTGTGCGGCTTTTGCCTCCCTCTTTAGAGCTGATGAGTTAATATTTATTAATAGACACAGGCACGTGAGGTAGGCAGCAAAGGGTGTTGTGAGACATCCCAGCAGATTTGGGAGCACAGAAATGTGGCATGGGAGGCCCAGGCAAGAGCAGCCTTTGTTGAGAAGGGTGAAGGGATGCTTGGGAGCTGTTGCTACCAGCAAGAGAAGTTACTTTCTGGGAAAGCTTATCCTGATATCCTAGGATACAAACAGCAAATGCTCATAGAGCTGGGACAGCAATTATGTTTTAGCTTTTGCTAGGATTAGGTGTGACAGGAAGATCTCCCGTCCTGCAGCTGATTGACATAATCGTACTCCCTGTCCTGGCTTGCAGTCCCAGCTCAGCCTCTTAATTGCTGCCCTGAGACTGAGCCCCTCAACCTTCAGCCTCAGTGTCAGAGATGCTCTTTGGTGCCCTTTGCCTGTGTTATACCCCACCAACAGGGCTGCAGGCACTTGGGGCCAAGCAGGGAAAGGCATGTGCCCTGATTTTTATTAAGGGCATGGAAATAACTGGGGAATGTATCCACATTCTCTGCAGCGATGTCCATTCTCTCATCCCATCTGCAGGCTGGATTCAATTAATTTCTTAGCTGACTTTCCATCAGTGCTGCATCCCCACAGGGTTTCTCCACAGGAAGCCTCAAGAACCTTGCAAGCTCTGGGAACCCTCACCCCTGTGATGGAACCCGCTGGCCTCAGAGGAACTGCTGTCACTGGGGTTTGATTGAGACAGGAAGGACCTGGGCACCCAACTAACCGTCACTGGCAGCTTGCACAGTGCTGGAAGTACCAGCACACATCTGGGGCTGCCTGGGAGCCATGGCCCACAGGGCTGCCCCAACTGCAGGGACATTCAGGCAGAAGAGACAAAGATACTTTAGTCCTTATAGTCCTTTGCACAAGGCTTGCTCTTACACTGTGCCTTAAATCATGACTCTGGCTCAGTTCATCTGCTGTCTCAACAAATCCTGGTTTACTCCCTTTCTCCATGGGGCAGGGGTGGGGAACGGGGGCAGAAACTTGGCCCCTTGTTCTTTGCTGTGTCTAACCCATGGCAATCCCTTTAAAGTCACACTGTAATATTGTTGAGTTCAAATGTAAACAGCACTTAATGTCTCCCTTCAGCTTCCCAGTTTTCCATATGCAAAACTCCCTCTGCAAAGGAGACAGACCAGCAGAAAACTGCCACCACATGATGGGAGCCAGGCCTCCATCTCCATGCTTGGTGTAACTCCACGTTTGCAGCCAGATGCACAAACTTGCTCTAGCTCAAGCATCTGTTGTTAGTTACCCACAAACAGCCCTGATAAACACAGCCCTCTAAGCTTCCTGACAGAGCCTGGCAAGTGACAAAGCAAAAGGACAAGGCAACGAGGAGTTGGCAAAGAGAAGTATTGGCTATTTAGAAGTTACCCTTCTTGGTAGTTATGGTCTGGGAGAAAGGGTTGGGTAGAAGAAGAGGAGAGATATTGTTTGCAGCAGGTAAGATTTTAGGAGCCTCTGTTTCTTTCAACAAAATATACATGAAAACAAGAAAAAATTAAGTCACTTACTTGAAAAAGTTGTTGAAACCAGTTCTGGAGCCTTCTCAGCTGTGCTTTTTCACTCAGGCTCTGTTCGTGGGGGATTTCCAGCAGCACACAGGGCTGTGCAAGTGTCGGGATGCAGCCGAGACTGGTCTGATGGGCCAAGTGGAAGCTTTTGAAAATATCCTTAACAGTTTGCGAAAGCTTCCTCACTCAGTTTGAAACATGCCCTCCGCCGTCGGCTTTTGGGAAAAGGGAGGAGGTTGTTCTCAGGCCCTGAGCTTGGGTGGGGCAACGAACAGGCTTTTGGCTTCTGCTCTATGCACGGCTGAGGTTGTGCCTTTAAAAAAAAAAAAAAAAAAAAAGGAAATGAAAAGCTAAGAGAATGCGTCACTGGAAAAAAGCACATCGTGCATTCTCAGACTCACGATGCAGATGTGCAATGGCTGGCCGGGATGGCGGGGAGTTCGCCTGGAGAAGGGCAGCGATGAGGCGCCTTGCAGGGGTGGAGAGGGGAAGTGGTGGATCCCCCCAGCCTAGGGCTCGGGTGCAGCCCCCAGGGGACGTAGTCATGTCGGTGGAGCCACACCAAACAGGCAGGGACAGCCAGGGAGAAGCCCATGGTCCCACGAGAAGAGGCAGAAACTTCTGCTTTAGCACACGGGAGCCAGCTGAGCCAGCGGGAAGGAGCCCGCCTGGGTGGGTTTTCGGGGCATCACAAGCTCTGTGGGGTGCCAGGTTCCGCTTCCCCCAGGCAGGACCGAGCAGGCTGGGGGCTGAGCAGGGCCGGGGGCCGTGTGTGCAGAGCTGGGCACTGCCTGATTTTTGGCGAGTGCGCTGCATTCCTGCCTGGCTCAACTTTTCCGCTCGCTGCTTCCTCTGCTTGAGCGATGCCTGCGAGGCAGCCGAGAGTGCCTCACTTTCTCTTTGCTCCCTCCGCTCCGCCATCTGTCCCTCAGCTCCAGCTCCTGCCTGTTGCAGAGGCGGGAGGCCCCCATCCTCCTTCCCCACCCTCCTTTGCCGTCTTGTCTCCGGGGTTAAACTCAGCCGTCCCTAGAGAATGTCTTCAGCACAGCCAAATCTTCAGCAACACCCACGTTCCCCTCCGCCACGAGCAAATCTGGGCTCGGCCCAGCGCTGGCAATTCAGCCGATAGGAATTTTGGACCGTCTTCCTTCCTACCTCCAGATCTGGGGTCCCCGAGCGGGTTTTTGCAGCTCCCAGTTGTTTGGGCGCGGCGCATCCCTCGGCGCTCCCACACCCTCGGTGCTTGCCTGGGGCCTGCTCCCCTGCCGGCTCGCTGGGGACCGTGGGGTTTGCTCCGAGCCCTGAAACGAACCGGGATCAGCACCGGGACCGCAGCCTGGCTGAAATCCCAGGGACTGTGTCGGGTTCCCTGGGGAAGGCTCTCCTCCCAAAGGCAATGTCCCCAAATTGCAGCACGGAGAGGAGAACCCGTCTGACCTGTGAGGACTCTGCAACTGCTGAATTTGCTGCACGGGGGAAAAGCTCTAATCCTACTTAGTTAAAAGTCCAGAAGTTTCTCATTGCGGATACATCTAGTAATTTTTATGCCTTAATGGCTATGCCATGGAGCCTGCCATCCCTCTGTGCTGTTCACCATCGAGGGGACTCTGAGCACGCCTTTCTCAGTGAGCCACAAACAGCACCGAACTGCAAATAATAGGAGTGGAAACCGCCTTTATCTTTTCATCTCCTTTGCTTAGTAAATCAGGTTTTGTGCCTATTAATTTCTGAGCAGGTGCGTTAATTAAAGTTTGGGTGTGAAGATTAATGACAAAGCCATGTCACGCTCCTTTCTCTTGGGAGTTGGCCAGATTCAGCCTGCCCTTGACTATCGGCTTGCTGAGATGCTCTCACAGCAGCCAGGAGAATTTCCTCATTATTTTGGTCCTTTGTTCTCTTCTCCCCAAAGCCTTTGTGGAGTTACACACTGATAATTAAGGTTTATGCAAATGACAGCCACCTCAGTTGCTGGCCAGCCATAATAAATTGTTTTAATTCAGATAAGAAAATTAGGAATTTAAGATTTTAACTAGAATAGAAGTAACTTAAAAAATTCAAGGTAAAACAAACACAAAAATTTGAGGCAGGAGCAACATAGGTAGTTAATGATTACTAGGTGCAGTTAGTTAAAAGCAAGGCTACATATATTTTGCTTGTAGAAAAAAATGTAAAATAGTCAATGATTGCCAAAATGAAATTAATAGCCCAAGGATGTCTTAAGTTGTATTTGTAGGAGACAAGAAGGATGCACTGTTGTGGAAGAGAAAGGAACCATGGCCACATCTGCAAGCAAGAGATCTGAACTGTGTCCAAGGGAACCAGGAGAGCTTCCAACAGGACACGGTCGAAAAGTTCAAGTCCAAGGAAAAGCAAGATTCCATTAAAAAGACCCCAGTCCCATTTCAAAAGAAGAACTGAGCATGCTCAGAGGGACGTGGAGCTCATTACCATACGAAATGAGAGCAGGCAGAGTTAGGCAATGAATATGTATAGATGTATTGTGTGATTTATGCATATGTAATGTTTTGGGGAATAAATTGAGTATAGGGGGCAGTGGGGGACGCACGTCTTTGGGAGATGACTCCGGCGTGTCACCCGGTAATAAACACATCCTCCCTAACCTTAAGTAGTTAATGAGTCCTTTGTCCATGATTTTACTGCTTCGGAACAGGAACACTGCAGCAGAAATTTCAAGTGGATGAACATTTCAGAAGGGACGTGGCAGGGCTAAAACTCATCCCTCAAAAGGGGGTTTGCCTTCTGCATATTTGTAATAAAATCAGGGCCGCTGGGAAACGCTCTTCCAGGTTGTGATTTCCATGGTCACCTCAAGGGCCTGCGTCCAGTCAACTTCTGTTTCTATGGAAGTGGACAGCCACCTTGTATTGTGTAATGTTGGCAGTGACTTCCCAGCTTCACCTCTGAGGGCCAGGGCTGGCTGCTGCTGGCGGCCAAGCACTGGCAAAACCCTTCAAGTCACACTGCCTCAGTACCTCAGGCTTGGCCTGGGGGCTCTTCCAGTCCTTTGCATTGCATCCATGTAAAGAAACACCAACAGCTTTTGTAAATAGCTTTTATAAATCCAGGTGTCTGAGCACAGAGCTTGAATGGTAAGCCTGAATTATTTATTTGGCTCCTTAAACAAACACCCAGGTGGGTTTTTAGCAACAGTCTTTGTGTCAGAGAGAGATACAGGAAAAATTGTAAGGGCTAATTGTCCTGAGGTGGATTTGTGGCAGGGTGTTGGCCTGGCCCCCTCTCCACTCCCTGCTGCTGTATGCTAGCTGCTCTCCTTGTTTGGACACTTCCCTCAAGGAGCATCTCTGTGTAATTCTCATTTAATGGTGCCTGTAACACCAACCATACTGTTCCTGTCACATGTAGTGCGATATGGGATGTCTCTTCACTACTCATTGCTTTGGTCAAATTTATTTTAAAGCTTTTCTTGGCTTGGGAGCCGTGTGTCTGTGGGGAAGTAGTGTGTGGAGGGGTAATGTGATCTTTTAGGGTTTCACAAATTGGCAGGAGAAAGGGGCACTCCCGGCTTGTTTCCCTACCAGGGTATTTTTAATACTGCCTAAACCCACATGCACTGCTCAGTGCTGAGCACGTCATGAAAGAGAGGAAGTTTTGCATATCTGGTAGTGCCTGTCTTGGCAACTGCCACAACA
Organism: Parus major; assembly: GCF_001522545.3. Lineage (NCBI taxonomy): Eukaryota > Metazoa > Chordata > Aves > Passeriformes > Paridae > Parus > Parus major. The sequence continues at coordinate 22,140,827 of NC_031775.1, forward strand.
CAAACCTGGTGCTCAGTGGTGTGGGACACATGGCACATCTGGCTGCCACACTGCACCCTTCAGCATCTCTGGGGCTCGTCTATCATGGTCTTGAAAAATTGCGTCTCCTGGCACGAAACTTGTAACATGAATTACCGATGCTATAGGACTGGATGTGAGAGCAGATGAGAGCAGGTGGGATCACACTGGCACCACTGAGCCCGTTGGGTGCCTGTTCCCCTGCAGCAGCTGTGTCACTGACCCTTTCTGTGCCCTGGCTTATTCTGCCCTCTCTGCAGCCCATCTCAGAAGAACGTGATTCTGCCTCTGCACAGCCCTGCGGGCCCTCACACCCAGCTGTAGTAGGCAGCTGTCTCTCTTTGGGGTGCAGAGGGGTGCTTGGGGGGCTGCCCTTCTCCTGCCCAGCCATTTCCAGCGGGAAGGACAGGTGGGTGGAGGTGCAGTGGGGGCTTGCATCGGTGCCAGCTCTTCAGGGCCATGTTCATGGTGCCCTGGTCGGTGATGCCCAGGAGCTTCTCAGAAGCTTCCCCTGCATTGGCAGGAGCTTTCCTGGGCAGATGGTAGTGAGCAGCCACCAGGTCTGTGCTCATGCCCTCGAAGAACTGCTGGATGCAGACCTTGGCAAAGCTCCTGGCATGCTCCGCACACGTCTCATCGAACAGCTTGCGCTCGATGTCGATGTAGTGGGACCAGTACCTGCTCTTCAGGAAGGCAGCCTGGCTGAAGCAAGGCCGAAGCGATCTGACCAAGAAAGCCAGAGTGGTCATCAGCAGCACAAAGCACCAGCCCAGAGCCTGCAGGGATGAAGGGGAACCAGAGTTGTCACAGGCAGGCAGAGCACAGGCCCAGCAGAACCAGTTTGGGCTGTTTGAAATTTGGCTGCCTGTTTGTGTTTGCACTGCAAAACTGTAGAGGAGAGGGAGGCCCTATGAACAATTTACACTGAAATTTTATTCAGTGCATCCACTTAGGCAGCACCTCTTGCTTCTTGCCTTGTAGAGCATCAGCAGGTACTGACCATAAATAACACCAGGGCTGAATCCTGTGCCCAGCCCTTGGTTCTGCCTCTGATAGGATGGTGCCTCACCTAGGTCTAGGATAGGCTGTGTTCTCTGACTTGCAGTATTTTCCCAGACACTCCCTGGTTTATGCAGCTGTCTAACTCTTTTTCCGAGCTGTTGAACTTAGTAACATCTACTGTGAGTGAGCAGCAGTGAAAGTTCCCCTGTTAATGGGGTCTGACAGGAAGGGTGAGATGAGGGCAGAGCCTGGACCAGTCTGTCTTGCTCACCATCAGTCTTAGCTCAGGCTGCCTCCAGGCTGTACTGGCAGAGTTCATGAGGTTCAACCTTCCTGGAAATGCAGCCCCTAAAAGAGCACCTGGGGGGAAGTTCTAGGTGGAACCTCTTGTTTTTCAGCTCCCGGTGCTTTCCAGTTGGGGTCAGCCCAGGAAAATCTGCTTTGTGTCTTTGGATAAGTCCCTGTGGTTCCATTTCTCTTAAAGAAGATAGTAATTCCTCTCTGCCCTAAGGACATCAGGCAGAAAGGCTGCTTATAAATGGGAGTGCATGAGTGACAGGTGTTTCAGACCATCCCATTTCCAGCATGGCCAGGAGCAGAGGGCTTGAGAGGAATTAAGCACAGGACAAGTGATTAGCAGCACATCTTCACGTGTGGTTCCCCTGGATGGTTAATAAACACACACTGACTGTTCCCATGCAGCAGCAGAGACAAGGGGCATAGATGGCTATCGGCCAGTTGCTTGCACATGTTGTAATAAGAAGTAACTGATGGGTTATTGGAGAGGGTGACAACCTACCAGCCACTGAGTAAGATCCATCTCAGCCTCTTCAGAACTTGCTCTGGATAAATACATGCAGATTTGTCACTGCTCTGCAGCCCTGGGCTGCCCAGGCAGGAGAGGGGGCCAGTTATCAAGCTGACCTACAGCTACAGCCTCTACACCACACCGGAGGCATAACTCCACAGAGCTGAGTCTGAGCACCTTGTACCCCTACGAAATCAGCAGCCTTTCCTGCTGCAGCTTGATTTCAACAAGGAGATTCTCTTGAGGGGATAGGTAAGGCTGGCAGTGCCTAACCCCAAGCCACCAGTGAGAGCACCGCCATGCTGCCTCTTACCTGTGAGATGCAGCGCAGGTACCTGACTGCCACTTCATTGGCAATGAGCTGCTGCCCATTGTAGATGTCCTTGCAGGGGATTCGGGCAAGGACCCGCTGTATCTCCCCCTGGGAGAGGTGGGGGTGGCTGGCATTGCCCAGGATCTCCACGGGCACCGAGGTGCAGAAGGCACAGGTGATGCACTTGCCATCCAGCAGTGTCACCGACACCCAGACCGCGGGGGCGATCATGGCCCGCTGTGCCATGGAGCAGAACATGTAGCGCAGGACAGCCGGGTCCTTCCCCCGCTGGCCCTGCGGCCGCCTCCACTCCTCTGCCAGCATCGAGATGTTGTTGTTCAGCACAAACCCCAGCAGGAACAAGATGAAGGGGGGCACCAGGAGGATGCCCAGCCCATAGGCCAGGTTGTAGTGTGGCAGGCAGGGGCAGTTGAAATCAAAGGCTGAGTACATCTGGGTGCTGGCAAGGGCCATGATCCCACAGATGCCGTTCATGAAGGACTCCTGGTTGGACTGGAAGAACTGGAAGATCATCCGAAACTTGTCCATCTTCACTTGATTCCTTCCCCCACCAGGGTCCAAGATGTGGCCTCAGTTTATTTCATTCTTTCAGATTTCCTCTTCAAAGATGGCATTGCCAAGTTTCTGTGCAGTTCTGTTTCATTCATGCACTCTTATTACCTCACTATTTAAAGCAGAAAATTAAAATATTTTTTCTGCTGATTTTACTGCCTACAAAAGTTTAGAGTTTGCTTTCTCCTTCTCTTCTTTGTATCTGGGACCTGGGTTATTTCTGGTTTGCAAAACCTGATTTCATTCTTCTCTATATCCCCATTTCTGCAGCCTCTCAGCCACCAGTCCTCTTTGCTGGAGGGTGCAGGTGTTACCACGGCTGTGTCCTCTCTAGAGCACTTTGTGCCCAGGGCAGAGTTGGCTGATTGGCCTCTTTGAACCTGTTTGCAAATGCTGGGGGTGGGTGCTCCTCCCAGGATGGAATGGGACACCCCACCTCTGCAGTGCTGGCACACATGATAAAACTGTATTCCAGAGCTTCCCCCTTCCCTCTGTGTGTTTGCTTTGCCTCAGCAGCATCTGAAGCAAGCAACTTGCAGGCCTGCCAGCCCCTATTTCTGTACCTGCTCCACTGGCAAATACCTCTTCTTTCTTTTATTTTGCAGAGGGAAAGGAAAAGAAATCAGAGGAAGGAGAGGTAACAGTTAGCTTGGCTTCTACAGCACAAATCTAAAAGAAGTGGATGGTGTTGGTTGTGTTCTCCCACATCTCAGTTCCCAGTTCACAAAGCAGCCTTGGTGCACTCGGTTGCTCCCTCAAACTGGCCAAAAGATGGGGGATTACTGGGACTACAAGTGGCTGTAAAACAGATGGTGGCAATTGCTCAGTTGCTCCTGTCCAGGCACCACCTGAGCTGTTGACATGAGGATTAAGACACATCTGACTGGGCACCAGTGTGACTGCAATGGTGGCTGTGGGACAAGTCACCAAGGGAAGCTGTACATAGGTGGGTGGCACACCCACCCACCCACCACACAGAAAACACAGGAGAGGTACTCTCCCCCAAAGTTTTGCAGTGTGTCAGTACAGAGGTAGGAAGCCAGACCAGGTGTTTTAACCATTAGTCAGTGCTGCAGGTTCTGAATCTGCCCCACACCTCAGCTGATTGTGCTGAGTTCACCCTGAGATGCCACCGCAGAGGTGAGCACAGAGCGTGTGGGTAATACCTGAGCAGTCTTAGCTCTGCTTGCTGTGGAGAGGTTAATTGCATGATCTCATCAAATGGGAAGAGGTTCTACTGCATGAATACAGATGAGGCCTATTGTATTGCTAGCTAAGAGCTCAGACTGGCTTCTCTTATTCACCTGGAAAGTGGCTCTTTGAAGGGCAGTTCACATCAAAGCCTGCGTGAATCAACCCTGTAAAAAGCTGAGAGCTTTTTGATCTCCAGGAAAACCCTGCCTTTTATTAAACATGAATGAAGGGCCTGAGCCTGCTTGGTGTACAGCACTACATTTCTAACTGAAGCCAACAGTAGGTCAGTGGGAATCAAAAAAGAGCCCATAGAAGACAATGTCTGGGTCTTTCTTTCCATGTTGCCTTGTTAGGAAGGACTTTGTTTTCATGAGCTTCCCAACAGAAAGTTCACTCCAACTGATTTGCAAGGGAAGGCAGAGCTGAGGATTCCTCCCAAATCCCAACCTATCTGTGCTCTGGAAACCATGTCCTGAAAGAGATGGTACATACCCAAGCCCCTCCCAGGACCTGGTCCTGCACCTGCACACCAAGACAGACTCCAAGGTGTGGAGTTCAGAAGGGCTTTGCATGTCCCAGACAGTGTAGGATATAGAAGGGAGGGATGTGAAAGCTGTCACAATTCCCATCAGGAGAGTTTAGGAAGTGACTGGGGAAGTTGTCTTTGCAGTCAGGCTCTTGGCAGGTGAGGATCCCTAGGGATGCTGGACTTAACTCCAGGTCAGGCATCACAACAGCCCTGAGAGACAGAGAGCTGCTAAAATATGTGAACAACCCTGTCTTCCCCAACTTCCAGAGGAGGGTACACGCTCTTAATAGAGCTGGTGGGAAAAGACCTCCAGAGATTTTTTGGTTTACCCACCCACCGCTCCCGGAACAAAGCGTGTTCAGGCTCACGTATAATCGTGATGTGAATATTTCCGTAGATGGAGGTACCATAGACTTTCTGGGCAAGCCTTTCCATCACCCTCAAAATCAATGTTTTCTTCTGTTTAAATGGAATTCCCTGCAATTTGGGTTTATTGCCTCTTGTCCTTTCATGGGGTGCCAGATACCACTTTCCACAATGGAGGAGAGTTCTTGGGCTTTAGAAGGAAACACAGCCTTGGCACACCCATGACCCCAGCCAACTGGAGCCACTCAGACCAGACCAAACTCTCCCAGCAGAAGGTGAACCTTTGCAGACCTTCAAAATCTGTGCAGCACCCTTATAAACCCTCCTGTTTTCTCCCTCCTGGTACAGATAACAAATCTGTTCCTCTTCCCCTTTTTAGCCTTTCATATTTTGTGGCCACACTGGCATGACTTTAAACCTGAGAACATGGAAAGCAGCATGCAAATGGAGCTGCAGACCTCAGCTTTGAGTGTGTTAGGAAAATACCCAATTTTACTAGTATGGAATGCTGAGTCCAAACTGAGCTGCAGCCTCAGATTTGTGATGTCGTGTCTGATAAAAGTAAACCAGAGACACAATTCAAAGTGCAGTGCTGATTTCAAATAAAGCTCAGAAGCTCCCTGGATCTAAAGAGCTCCTGGGGAGAAGATCACTGTGTTTTTCCCTACCAGCATGAGCCACAGCTGGCTCTGTGCACTCTCCTAGCATATCCAAGGGAACTCAGGGGCTCATCCAGATCTGATTTTGCTATGTAAATAAGAAAAGCTCTGCAGCCCATCCCTCTGCACCCTGCAGCTCCAGACAGGGCCTCAGTGGGCAAAGGGGTGCAGCTGTCCATGGGTAGGTTATGGAGTTATTTTGCCTCCCAGTGTTTTACCCACTACATCCTCATTCTCTGGCTTGTGCATACAAACATCCTGGCGGAGGAAGTGACTCACCTGCCAGTAGCTTGACAAGTCAATTTGGGGGATTAATATGCATTTTCATTTTGATCCCTCATTTTGGATTTAGTCCCAGTGTGGTGGCAGGTTTCTCTGCCCCTATCCCACCCTCTTCTTTCCTCCTGGAAGTCCTGCTTACCCCACCTACCCATGCATGCCCAAGGAGACATTTCTTCTTCATCCCCACCTCCTCCCAGCCCCTTCACATTGCATCTCCCCCTCCAAGAGACAAAGTGGGCATCAGTGTGAGGTTCAGCCTGGAGGGATAGATGTGTTCTGGGTTAGTTTGCAGTAAAGACTTTAATGCATCCAAGCAGCAATGTTGGACAGAAGTATCAGACAAACTTGTCACATATAGGGAAAACCTTACAAGAGAAAGGCCTTGTATAATCATGGTTCAGGTCTTGTTACTTCAGCTAAGCGTAGCTAGCAGCTACTCAATCTTGAGAATAGAGAGAAGTTCATTAACATAACAACCTATTACTGGGGAGAAAAACAAGTGCACCTGTAATAGCAAAGGATCTGTTCCATGAGAATCAGTAGAAAAAGTATGCAAATATTGTTAGAGAGAAAAGTTTTGATTGACATGTACACTCAACATTGCCAACCAATGAACTGAGTTCCTAACCAATTGGAATTAAGCACAGTACCTTCTGATAACCATATAAACATAAGCTGTGTGCAATAAAGATTGGGAAATGATGGAAGAAGAAACAGGTGTCATTGTTCATCTCTACTATGGCACAAACTGGAGAAGGCAGGTGAGAAAGCAATTATCATTAAAGGCTCAGAGATAAGGTTACATTCAAGCAGTTTTGAAACTATGGATGGAAATGCCCAAATAGGTGTTGCAAGGATGGTCCTCTGGAGATGTCGGTTTGTATTCAAATCTAGCAGAGGAATTTTAAAATCTGTGTTGAGACTTCTCAGGCAGTCAGTGTGTCCTTTCCATGGCTTAGCACCAGTGCTTACAGCAGCTATGTAAACCTCAGCATAGCCCTGTGGTCGTGTTACACAAAGCCTCCATCTCCTGTTCCTTCTGCAAATCCAGCCCAATCCAGTCCTTATTCAGATAAGTCTTCAATTGAAGTTATGCTGCTGCATGAATTTCAGTGTGTTGCCATATTTCATTTTTAAAATGCATGGAAGTATTGATGGGTTGTTGGAGGTTGGCAGAACATTTTGGCAGCTGGGCTGGGGACAGCCAGAGTTCTCAGCAGATGGGAAGATGTAGGAGGTGGCTTTGCCTTTTTGAGTAAATATGTTGGTGTGGTACTAAGAAATTCTGTGGCACTAATTTCTGTGTCAGCTCTGATAACCCTCGGAGCCAGATTTTGCTGGCATAGTCAGGAGCTCCTCACACCTCTGTGTGTGCACGATTTGTGTATGCAGCCAGATGTTGCTGCCGTGGTTAAATCCTTCCTCAAGCCAGAACACTTTTATTGCAGCTGTAAGAAGCTGCAAACTCTTTGATACGGCAAAAGTGCTCCACAGAGCATGAGAAATGTCATTAACAGTGACTGCATCTGGGATCCTTGGACCCTCAGAAGTAGCTGACTTTGGAGGTTTTGCCAGGCATGTCCTGGAGCGGAACCTTTGGTGGAGTTTCGGAGGAAGGTATGAGCACCACTGTCACCTGCCTGCTGGTCCTTGCTTTGTGCAGAGGTTTGGCAATGCTCCAATGTGTCTGCAGGACAAAGCCCCCTTTACACATTGGTGTGCTGAGGGAATTTGGAGTGTGTGCTGGCACTGTCTGCCCAGGGCAGAGGGGATCTCTCTCTCACCAGGGGATGCCTCTGGTGTGCCTGGCTGACATCCAGGGGAGGTTTCTCATAGTACCATGTTTTCAGAAGTTTGTTCACCTGGTCCTGATCTGTGATGCCCTGGAGAAGGTTTTCCTCTCCTTCAGCCCTCTCTCCCTCCCTAGGCAAGCTGAAGCTGTGCAGTTTGATCTCTTGCCGCATGCTTTCAAAGAAGTGGAGGATGCATTTGTGAGCAAAGAGCCGGCTGTGCTCACAGCAGGTTTCCTCAAAAATCTTTTGCTCGATGTCAATGTAGTTGCTCCAGTGACGTGCCTGCAGGAGGGTGGCCTGGTTGAAGCAAGGTCTGAGCCAGCGGGCAAGGAAAGCTGCTATGATAAGGATCAACAAAATGCTCCAGCCGAGTGCCTGTGTGGTGAGAAAGAAGCAGTGAAACAGGAACAAGACAGACACAAGGACAGGCACAAGCTCTTTGCCTGTATCAGTGAGACAGGGAGTTTATATGGCTGGAGGGGAAATGTGATATATCTGAACTCCTGTCTTTGATCTGTCCCTGTAGTCCAGCACCCCACACTGCACCCAGAGGGTTGGTGTAATCTCCTCCCAGAGAATATGGGATATTTATCTGTGCATGAATCATTCTGTAAGGATAACTGATTGCAAGGTTGCCTGGAACTGACAGGCATTTGCTATGAGCATAGAAGTGCCCCAGGGAAAGGGGACTTTAGTGCTCTCCTTTGGCATTTCCTTATCTCCAATGATCTTCCTCTACCACCTACATTAACTCCAGGGCCCAGGAGCCCCCACAGCAGTGTGCAAGACAGCCGAGACTATGGGTAGCTCCCTTTGATGAGAGGGAAGGGCTTGTTTACAATGACCTTCCACCAGTCTTGATGCCTGACCTGGTACTTCTATACCAAGAGCTGAAGCCAGTCAGGGCTCCACTCTCAAATGGGCCCTGTTCTATTGCTCGTGAGCAAGCTGTTTTCATCTGTCTAAGCCTGCACTGTTCTTAAAACAGTGGGTTCTGTCTGCAGGGTTAGCAGTTAGGAAGATCTTTTGACACTGAACAGGGCTTTAGAAGACACAACATCTTTTATTATCTGGGTTTAGCAGCTGCTGGTTCTTTTATTAAACCATTCATCATTTCTTTCCTTTTCCCTACCTGACTCAGATTGTCATTTAGGACAGCAATATTTGGAGGCAACAAGAAGCACAGAGCAGCCTTGCTCCCAGCCTGACCACAATGAAGTGATGGCAAATCAAGGAAGAGCAGGAGCAGATGCCACATGCCTGGTCACCCCACCAAGATGAGAGGCTCTGCCAGCAGTGACCCACCTGGGACCAGCAGCGCAGGTACCTGGACACTGCCTTGCGGGACATGTTGTTCCTCACGAACTCGTCCTCATCCTTGCAGGGCACCTTGGCCAGCAACTGCTGCACCTGTGCTGTGCTCACATTGGCAAAGCCTGCAAACTTCTCAGGATCCACAGAGCCACTGAAGGCACAGATCAGGCATTTGCCATCCAGGAGGGTGACTACAATCCAGACAACAGGGGCAACCATGGCTCGCTGCATGATGGAGGAACACATGTACCTGGAGCAGCAGAGGGAGAGTGAGCGGGTTAATGTTGGGAGCTTTCTCCTCATCCAGAGCCTGAGGGATGCAGACTGTCCTGTGCCAAGCTGTCTTTCTAGACCCAGGGAATGGACTCCAGGGCTGCAATCAGCATTGCTTCAGCTGATGCTACTTCTGCTCTGGGATGTCTTTGCTGGTTCTGCCTCTCAGGGAAACCTGCACTAGCACATGGCAGTGCTCTGAGTGCTGTCTGCACTCAGTGCACAGTCCCCTCATCATGTGCTTGCCTTGACTGTGCCCTTATGTCTCCCATGCACAGATCTTTGTCAGCTCTCTCTTGTCTTCCACATTCACACTTCCTTTCCTCATCAGTTTCAATCTGGAATGTCCTCCTTTATTCCGCAGCCCTTTTTGCCCCTCTCTGAGCCTGTGTATTGCATAAAGCTTTGCATATAACACATGGGATGTAATTCTCCTCACCCTTCCAGCAGTACAAATTAGTAAAAAACTCAGGTGAAGGGAGGGGGACCATGAGGCTTTTGATAAAGAATGACTGTGATGAAAATGCCACACCTTCTGCATATTTAAAAGGAAATGCCTCATCTTTTTGCACATGGAAGCCTCAGGAGACACCCTGTGAGCGCATGACAGAGCAGCAGCAATGCAGTTTCCCAGGGTGGCAGCACAAGCCCAGGGGCACTCCTGCTCTCCTTAGCTGGGATGGAATGAGACTGCCTTAATTTCTGCTGGATGTAAATGCATTTCCCATAACCTTTCCCCTCTGGGGCCGTGGGGAGAGGTCTCAGGAGATGAGCTTACAAGACAATTAAACTACCAGGAGGATCAAAGCTATGAAGAAAGACAGCTAAACAGGAGGTGAGAAGAGGGATGCCATAGCCACTGCAAGCCCCACCTGATGACAGCTAGGTCCTTCTTCCTGCGCCCCGGTGGTCGCCTCCACTCCTCCAGCATCACCAGGGACTGTCTGTTGAGGATGAGACCACACAGGAAGAGGATGATAGGGGGTATGAACATGATCCCCAAGCCATAGGCCATGTTGTAGTGAGGCAGGCAGGGGCAGCTGAAGTCAAAGCTGGTGTACATCTTTACACTTGCCAGGGCCAACAGCCCACAGATCCCGTTCATTACAGACTCCGAGTTGGATTGGAAGTACTGGAAGATCATCCGGAAACGATCCATCGTGTTCTTCTCAACAGAGCTGCTCCTCCTGGGAATCCCTGGGCTGCTCAGAGTGGCCTGTCTCCCTTTGTCCCTCCTTCTGATGTCACAGGGCTGGGGACGCAACTCAGCCCCCAGTCAGCAGGAGGATGAGGATGGAACAGAGCTGCTGTGACAGGGGGAACACCCTGTACTGAGGCTTCCTCACTGGCACATGGCTCTCACAGGTCTGTCTCTCACCCCACTTGTCTTCCAGGGCAGCTGGCAGTTTTTCTGGGTGAGTTGATGGATACAGCCTCCAGCAGCCCTATTTTCCACCTTGTTTTTCATTTTCAGGGCTGTCCCGCATGGCAAGCAGTGACAGCCTCTAGCAGTGCCTGGTCCCTCCCTCCAGGGGATGGTAACTCTCTGTGGAGAACCATTGGTGGATGCCTGCGAGCTGCTCTCTCTGCTGATTGAAGCCTGTTGACTGATCCACTGTCCAGGAGAAACCAGGTAAGTCAGATGAGCTCATCTGTGTTTCTGCTGCTGCCCCACTTCTCTTTGCATGTCCCCAGCCCTGTGTGGGGCAGGGGGGAAGGCAAGGAGTGCACACCTGGCTCTGAGTGCCCTGCATGGCTGCAAGCTCAGATTTCCCTATGAAAATGGGCTGAAAGGACCAGCCCTCTAGTCAAGGGGATGTGAGAATCCATAACTTTGAAAGCCTAGAATGGCACCTGGGGGCACTCTTGGCTATGCACCCTATACATACTGAGGTATTTGTACCATACAGCATCCATGTCTGAGGCTCTTGCACTGGGGCACTTCTGGCTCCCCATCAGAGGGCACAATGCAATCAGAGGTGCTGGTGCTTTTGTCCCCTGGGACTGGGTTATCATCTTCATCATCTTTTTGTCTCAGAAGTTCATTTACAGACAAATGCAACTCATCGCCACACAAGGAAGTTCTGGGGTTTTTTCCTGACATATTGAACAAAATTTTCCTCTTCCCAACTTTCCTCTGAAAACGCTTTCAGATTTCTTCTCAGCTCAGGTTTCCAAATGCATTCAGGAAAGGGGGAGGGGAAAAGGGTGTTACTTTTAACTATTTTGTTAGAAAAGAGAGGAATTATCTCCACTGAAGTACACTGTCTGCTGGGATTTCTTCCCTTCCCTTCCCTTGGCCCTGGGATTTCTGCCCGTGCTGTTTCCCACTGCAGGACTGGTTCTACATTGATGGGATCATGTTGAAAGGGATCAGCAGGGAGGAGGTACCTGCAGTTGTTCACAGGCACATACAGATGAATCACAGATGAATGTCATCTCCTCCAATCTGAACAGTGACACACACAGTTACTTTAATGAAATACATTTGCTCCAGCCATAACATTTGTGCTCCCCTTTACCTGTGAATGAATTGCCTGTTTATGTTCATCCATCAGCAATAAAACCCCTTGGCTAATCAGTTCATGTTTCCATTTTGCCATTATAGGACATCAGGACCCCTCCACATTGCTGTTATAGGGCATCATGACCCCTGGCTGAACTCCATAGTTGATTTTTAGCCAGGGTTGCAGCCGGTCTTGGTTCTCAAGTGCTTCAATACTAAAATACTTCTCATTTAATGGCTTACATTTATGTGCTGACTTGGCTTCAGAAACTGTTGTGCACTCTCTGTAGAACAATTACTTTAGAAAAATCATTTTGCCTTTCCAGCTCTCCTGGGCAAAAACATAGTAAAGGCTAAACAGTTCCTTGCAGTTCAGGAAAATAAGACATAAAAAGAGTCAGAAACATCCTCTGGACAGGACAATCTGCAAGGGAATTTTACTTCTCCCATGTGCCATCTCCTGATCTGGATATTAGAGGTCTGTAAAGGATGCCTCAGGGTAATCACTGTGCTCTGTTGTGATTGGGATCTCACCAGTGATTCAGAGCTGAGACATGGAGTTGTTGAACGGTAGAAGAAAGGGAATATTCCTTAACTTGCAGAGAAAGATATTCAGATATTCTATTCCCTGTGAGAAGGGAAGGTGCGGGAAGGGAAGGTGCGGGAAGGGAAGGTGCGGGAAGGGAAGGGAAGGTGCGGGAAGGGAAGGTGCGGGAAGGGAAGGGAGGGGA
>NC_031775.1:22153472-22198843 GCF_001522545.3 Parus major
AGGGAAGGGAAGGGAAGGGAAGGGAAGGGAAGGGAAGGGAAGGGAAGGGAAGGCCTGTTGAGGTAAGTAAATTTCTAGAGATGGACAAGGGTTCAAAATGTTTCTCAAACTTTATCACATGTGATTACCAGTTCTTAGGGCAAAATGAAGAGGAAACAAGGATTAAAATAATGTATCTCCAGCAGGTGGGCCTGCCCCATGTGCCCAGCAGTGTAGTCACCCTGCTGAGCCTGCTGTGAGGCTGCCTGCAGCTCTCAAGGGCACCATCCTCAGAGGAGGGCAGCTGCTCCTTGACAGCAAATTTCCAAAACTGTTCTGGAAGCTGCTGTTTCTCAGTGCATCTTTTGGAAGGCCGTGTTAAACAGCCCTTTGCTTTTTCCTCAGCATTGCAGAACACGGTGCCAAGTAGGGGGCCTCCCTTTCTTGCCCCTTTATGGGAGTAAAATACCAGCTGTAGGCTTTTTGCCTCAGATGATGGAGAGGGTGGTGGGTACAGGTGTGAGAAGTCCCTCTTGCTTTGGGGACAAGGATGATTTCATCACCAAAATTTGAATTGGTCATTTAAGTACACTTTCAGCAGAAAGGTATGGTTGGTTTTGTGCCTGAGCCTTTGCCAAGAGCACCTTTCCCAGCAGTAGGGAAGGACCCACAGGGCTCCTGCAGGAGCACTCCTGGCCTGTGGCAGGGAGATGGTGGGTTACCTCACTGGGAGACATTTGCAATTGTTTATAACTGACAAATTATTTTATTCCCTGGACTGATTTTTTTTTCTGCTCTGAATGTGTGCCTCTGGCAAAATATATTTAGAAAACTGTTACATGGGTTGGTCAACTGTTCCTTAGATGATGTAAGGGCATAAAAAGAAAAGCATGCACACACACACACACACGCACACACACAAAAGCACAAAAAAAGAAATAAACTGCTTCCCTTGTTAAAAATGTGGGGTTGTACAATTGATCTGAAAATGAACAGCAGCTCTGACACCCACTTAGAGGCACTGTCCTGCTCTGAGTGGTTGCTGCAGTCAGGGTACCCCCCGAGCACCACAGGTCACTGAGTTCTCACCCTGCTCATTTTAGTGCCTCTGCTGCTGGATGATAAATCAGGATGCAGAACTGGCCCAGCAAATTCACAGGCTGCAGGACATGGCTATGAAATTAGTTCAGTTCCAAATGTGACCTTTTTTCCCCAATGTCTTGGCTCATTAATTGCCACATGGGGATGCCACCTCCACGGGGTGTTTGGTTAAAACATGCACTCTATGGCCACAAGGAGCAGGTACCAAGCAGAGTGTTCCTTGCCTCAGTTTCCCTTTATGGAGTTAAGAGTGGATCCACACGAGCCCTTTCTCTGGGTACTGGGAGGGTGAGTAAGTCACTGGTGAAATGTCACATCCCTGTGATGTGGGAGCACCCATGCTTTCCCAGGTCAGTGTGGGAAGGCTGCAGTTCCAGTCTCTGTTTTGGGCACCTCTCAGCTGGTGAACTGGAAAACCCCTTCCACCTGGCTGTATTTATTCAGAGGACAAGGGCTAATGTATTTTCAAGGCTTAGAGGAAATCTGTCATCTTGTGTTTGAGTGAAGGCCATTGCCGCTGTAAATGGCCATCCCCAGCAGCAGTGCCTGCAGACCAGTTTCCTGTTCTCCTGCAGCTCAGGTGAGCCTGTTGCTAACCCTTGGGCCCACAGGGAGACACCCTGAGAGCCTTCTATACTTGACCAGCAGGTTGCAACTGAGCTTTATCTTCTGTGGCCTTTTTCAAACAGTCTGGGGGCCCAGTCCCTCACTGGTATCTGAGGACAGCAGAGCAACATGATTGTCTTCTTTTTTCTCCAAATCTGGCAGAGGATTTTGCTCCTCACTGCTTGGAAATCGTTCAGCATCTTTAATCTATCACCACAGAAGTTAAATTCCACTTCAACTGCCCATGAAGATGGACAAAGGCAGTATTTCCTCCTACGCAAATTTCTGATGGTCACTGGAAGCAGTGACAAATTACAGCTTTGTTGGCTCCATGGGGTAGGGACCACCTGAATCTGTGATTCTGTGGGTATTTTTGCACAGCTGTGTACTCTGTCCAGGCTAAGCAAATAATGTGTAATGACCATTGCATGATTAATGAGATGCTAGCAAAAATAATGTCAGCATTGTAAAATGTAGTTTGTCTTCACTAATGATCTCTGGAGATTAGATACTCCTGTGTTATGCCTTGTAACTTCATTAAAGCACCAACATGCTGCTGACTGCCAGTGAGGAAATACATGGATTAGTTATGTGTTGTTCTTCTTAAGAGCTCATTATATATTGCTGTCCTGGCCATTAGCAAGTTGCTTTTTGGCTTACTTAGAAGCTTTATTTCCTGATCTCTGCATTATCCCAATCTTGACCTAATTCACACCATTTCTGACTGAGAGGGATTTTTGTAAGGCCATTTATCTGCTTGGCTTGGAGCTGACGCTGCAGTGACATCATTTGAGATAGAGTCTCTTCTCAGCTAAGAAGGAATCAGGGAATAAGGTGGAAATTAAGAAAGCAGATTGATCTCTAAACATTGCAGCTCAGTGATTTTCCACACGTTTTTGTCTGACTTACTAACATTCACCTATCTACTGATGTTTATCTAGGTTTTTTTTGAGTGTTTTGTTTCTTTTTGTTTGTTCGTTTTTGTTTTTTCCTTTGTTCTTTTCAGACACTTAGTTTTAAGCTCCAGCCCTGGGTAATCCACAGTTTACAGGATGAAAACCACTGATAACAAACTTTTCTTGAGAGATCACTTTATCTTCAGTTTGCAGAGATGTTATAGAGACTGCTTAGGTGTTTAAAAGAGGATGGAAGTTGAGTGACAAACCCCATTACAGTTCTGTGACTTTGGGTCTCTGCATTTGGATTTAAGGCTGACGCAGTCTTTGTCCAGTGTGACTACTCTAGGAAGCAGACCACATCCTTCAGTAGCTGGATTTATGGCTTATAAGTCAAAATTTCTCTCTGCACTGTGTTATTAATTCACATATTCAAAACCCCTTGGGTAAGTCATATCTAAAAACTGATGTTACAGATCTTTTGTAAGGAGTGATCCTGTAATTCTTGAACTTGTGTGTCAGGAATGGAAAAACTTGTAAAGATGGAAAGAGGAATTTATAGGTAAATTTTGCTCCTATTTTTTTTGGGTTTTTTTTTTTTTTTACTCGAAGGGTTAAGCACAGCTGAGTGTGTTTTCTGGTCAGGCACAGGCAGCATCCTAGTGCAGCCCCCCAGTATCAGTGCTGTATCCTGCGGTGCAGGGGCTTTAAAACTGGGGAGTGAAGGGTGTCTGCACGCAGAGGGATTAGAGCGGGATGGGAAAGGAAGGAGCAGAGCAAAGCCAAGCCAAGCCTTGGAACGGTGAGGAAACAGCTTTTCTTGGTGCCACGAAAAGCGATGCATCGGTCTTAAGCAGCGTGTTTGAGCAGAGCGAGCTGCTGTCCTTGTCCTTAACTTGCAAAGGGCCCCGCCACCACAGAGCGGTGCTGCGGCTCCTCCGGGCGCTGCCTTCCGTCCCTGCCCTGTGCTTCCCACAGCTCTCAGAGGCAAGAGGGAGATTTTTCAGGAGTACTGAGCATCCCTGGAAGCGGTGCCGGGCGGACCAGCACTGCCAGCGCCGCTGTGGCGTGCTCAGGTCGGAACTCGCACGGCACTGATGTGATGCTGGAGCACAGGTGTCATTCAGAATGCTTGGGCTCATCTCGTGTATGTATCTCCACTACAAATCTTAATGAAGTTTTAGCAGACACCGGGCATTTTCTGGGCTGAAAATGTGCTAGTCCAATTTTGAGCCTTTCTTATGTGCTGCAAATAAACTGCAGAAGTAAGTGAGAGGGAAGTAATCCCGCTGTCAGGGCTGGGTGGTGGTCAGGATCCACACCTCTCTGCTGAAAATTATAGAATCATGCCATATTGCCAGTTGGAAGGGACCCACAAGGGTCATTGAGTCCAGCTGCCTGCTTCTCACAGGATTACCTAAAACTAAATCAGGTGTCTAAGAGCATCATCCTGATGCTCCTTGAACTCTGTCAGGCTTGGTGCCATGGTCACTTTTCTGAGGAGTATATTCTGACTGACAACCCTTTTAGTGAAGAACTTTTTCCTAATATTTCTCACTCTGAACCTCCCTGAGATCTACCTCTAGGTATGTCTGCAAATACAGAGGTACCCATAAAACAGAACTAGTTACTATGGGGATTTTTTTTTTTTTTGTAGACCTTGGAAAAGACTTGCAAAGGGGTCAAAGAACCACAACATTCAGGATGGAATCCATGAAGCAGGTTTCCCAAGAAAAGCAAGGTATGCATGAAGGCATCATAAGCAAAACACTACAGGTATTTTCTTGTTGCAGGAAAACCCAGTCTCCACAGGTGTTAAAATTCATCTTGTCTTGGTGTTCCTTGGTGCTCTGAAGTGGGAGATTTATTCTTCCAGTGCCTTGTATCTCATGTGAAATGGTGGTTAAAACCCCCTGCCTCTGACAGGAAGGAAATATATCTAGTTATATATTTATATCTATTTATATCTATTTAAAATATACGATATTATACTATAATATTATAATAACTTATAATATAATATGTTGTTATTATTATATATTATAAAATAGATAATGATATGTACTATTCTATTCTATATTTATACTATAAAATATACTATATATATATTTAAATATACTATATATTTATATATTTATATAAATGTATTAAAAATATATAAATCTATAATATTTAAATTGGTCAGGGCTTGGATTTGGATTTATCTTAGGTTTCCTTCAGGCACCTGTGCTAATCCAAACTTGCCTCAGAGCGAGTCAAAGACAGAAAACTCAGCTCCTTGTGGCATTTCTCTGCAAAACTCCCCAAAAACCAGCATCTCTTTCTCATCAGAAGCCTGCAGTCGCATCCTTTGACAGCCCCTTTGCCAACCATGCCGGCCCCCGGCGGTGCAGTCGCAGGGACGAAGCCTCAGCCGCGGCTGATGCGAGCGGACGCGGCCCCGCACGGGCAGCAGCTGCAGCCGCTGTCACCAGGGATGGAGCCCGTGCGGGAAGTGCTGAGCAGCTCTGACATCTCTCTACCCCTGGCTGCTGCTACGTTTCTAAAGGCCTTTTCTTCTAGACAAAAATCTCTCCTGCTCTGTGGACTCCCGCGGAGCACGGGGCCTCAGCTGGAGAGCGCTGTCCTTTTAGGTGGTTCGTTCAAGAGCAGCGCTTAACAGGGTTGATTAGTAAGAGGACATATGAATAATCCGGGAAAATATCAATATTGTCTCTCATAGCTCTTATTTGGTACAAATGAGATTTTTCAAGTATCTGGGGTTCAGGTATCAGCTTAAATATTATGGAAGTTGTGAGAGTTTGTTACCCACTGAATGTGTACACACACACACACACTGCTGTCTGGCCATTAGTTCCTCTGCAGAGTAAAAGGTGACCTCCAGTCCTAAAAATCCATGTTCTGATATAAAAATACATTTTCCTACTAATGCCAGGGTCACCTGACCTAAACCATACATCCCTGATGCATTTAAAAGTTGGTGCTTCACAGTAGCTGCAATTCATCTTCCAGCAAAATTAGAGTTCTGTTTCACAAAATTGTCTTGTCATATAGCTCTTGTCTTTGTCTGTGTTTATAACCCACCCACACATCATTAATCTTCCTCTCTGTGTATATTTATAATATTTGTATGGTGTTGGGTGTCTCCAGAGCACTGCGAACACAAATGCAGTTCTCTGCAGTTATTCTGACTTTTTCTCAGGGAAATACCATCCTGACTTAACCTTCCTGGGGGGATCTCTCACCAGCAGCAGATACTCTCTGTGATGGCAAGAGACTTGTGGATGATCTCTGTGGCAGATTTCACTTATGCTTGACCATGATAAATAGGAAATGAACGAATCTTAGGAATCTCGGGATGTTTAGACTTGAAGATACAGTTTTCATCTCTCAGCTCAACTTTCATTTCATCTCTCTCACACGTTGACTTTGAAACTTTTTTCCCAAGCTTAAAAGCTCAATCTCTAGCACCTTTTCAAGGGAAGATTGGAGAAGGTGGTGTCTGTAGGTGTGTTTACTGCTGCCTTGCTGGGCACTGGGAGGTTCCTTCTCACTGCCTCCTGCTACATAATCATGAGGAGTAATTAATTGCTCTTAGAAGAGGCAATTCCAAAAGAGCAAAAAATTTCCTCCAAAACAGCAAGTAATCTTTTTGAAACTGTAGGGTAAACCCCACCAGTCATTCCAGCTGCACCACCATCGCTACCACCCTAATCCACCCCCAGACAAGCTCTTGTAAAGAGCTAAGGAGAAAAACATGCCATCATCAGAGACAGATGGTTCACCACGAAAGAGACTCTGCCCTCTCTGTCCTGGTCCTCCATGCAGAGCACAAAATACCTTCTAAAGACAAAATTATGGACTGCAATTTATAACTTTACTTAATACTAACAATCATGGACTCAGCAGAAATGGTCTTTTAAGGTACACTGCAATTTTCCATATCATCTGTTCCAAGCTAAATTCTTATGGTTGCACAGACAGTAATTACCTGCAGTGCCTTGTGTTCTGCAGAGAATAATCATCTTCTCATGCTGCCTTTGGTAACATCCCTAACTACTCCTGTCTTTCCAAAGCAAATAGCTAGAATCACAATATGTGGGATGATGGGGTCCTGTGGTGTTGTGACAGCCACCCCTCTGCCTCTTGAGGTTTATCTGCTGTAAGAGGGCTTTGGGATAGGCCTTTTCCAAGAGCTCTGAGTACCCCCGAGCTGTTCTGTGTTAAGGCCTCCTGGGGAACTCAGTGTCTTGGCTTTGGTACCACACACAGACTAAATGTGCTGTTGTAAATTAACCCCTGTCCCTTCATCAAGTTTTCTTATGGCCAGACCCCCATGTCCCCCCTCATGTCTTCCCCTCCCTTCTTGTCTCGAAACTTCATTACATTTTCACTTATTTAGCAGAGTCCATCTCTGCAGAGTAAGGAGCTGTAGTGACTCTGAGGGGTGGTAGAGAAAACATTTGGGATCTATATCAGAAACAATGATGGGGTGACATTATAGGTGAGCGAAGAGCTTCACAAGTGCTGGTCCCTCCCTGGCTTGGTTGCAGCCAGAGCCCTCAGCAGCTAAAGGCTTTATTGCCACCAATTTCCCAGCCGTGAAGCATCACCTTCAGCCCAGCCCTGTGCCTTTGACCTGCTTCTGGTGTTCTCCTTCACTTTCCCAGCCATCTGGCCTTCCCTTGTTGTTAAGAACCACCCTTCCTCTTTAGAAGTAAATCATCTCTGTATGATTGAAGATGATTTTGGGGGAACAAAGCCAGCACACAGTGGCTCCAAAGCAACCACAAACTGGTTTCTCTGGCCCTGGGTACACTCAGCACCCAGATCTGACTTCACCAGGATGTTTGCTGGCTTACAGCCATGGCTTTCCAGCCTGGGCAGCAGAGCAGAACAGTTAAGCCATATAAGTGTAAGGCAGCGATTGCATTTTAGGTTATTTCACATTATCACATTCTCGGTCTGTGAATCTGGCATGATCATTGTTTTATTGCCCATGTGCTCTGTTAGCTAGAAGTGCACTCTGGAAGCAGACACAAGCATTGCAGATCCACTTCTTGCTATTGAATTCCTTCCTAAAATGAGGATAGATTCCACCATAAAGGTTTTTGACTACTGCGAAGATGGAGACAATGAAGAAAAGAGCCGTAAGAATAAAAGCAAAGAATAAAAGCAAAAGAAGAATAAAAAAAACCAAAAGCTTTGGCAATTGACCTGAACTGCTAGAAAGGCTGTAACTAGGGCCTTGACCTGTTCCATTTGTGCAGAAGGATGAATGATGGAACTACAGTTCATAAGCATCTACTTTTCCTTTTGGATGAAACAAAAAGGTTTCTAAGAAACTTCACTGGCATGGAACTTGCAACTCAGCAAATTCAGACTGGAAGTTGTAGGATTTTTAACTGACAGTCATTAAAGCACTGCAAAAATTAGTCTAATAGTGTAATAGCTTTTCCTTTGTTTGCAGTCTTAAAATTAAAGGGAAATTTGTTCCCTAAATGTCTCAGAGACACTGAAAATATTGTCAGTAATTCAGAGGCAGAGATGCAAAATTTCCTTTTGAATCCAGTAGCTATAACTCATGCAGAAGCTTTTACAAGAGATAATAATGTCAGGAACATGTTGTCAGTAAATGAGAGCTCAAAATCTATATCTGCTCATGAAGTGAATAATGATGGGTGCTGCTCAGTTACGAAGCTGTGATGCTGCCTGCAGGATTTTGGTGACAGCACGAACAATGCAAGTGGTGCCATTTGAATTGGGGTATTTATTCATATGGAAATGGAATGTTTTGTCCTTGCATCCCTATTTATCAGAGCCCAGTGACAGTATCAGATTTCATATTGTGATCTGTTATGCAGACTGGAAATTCTGAGAAAAAAACAGATCTGTCAGCAAGATTATTCAAATTAGTGCTGTTGGGGACTTGCGCACTCCCCTGTTCCTCCCTGGTTTAGTTGAGCATTTCAAGAGAACAGTTTTGAAACTCATTCTAGCCAATCCTGGCAGTTAAACCAAAATTCAGGCTAATATTTCTCTTGGGGGTTAATCCTCATTGCTGGGACCGGATTGTATCCTTGGAAAAAGAAATAGTTGCATCTGATTTGCTGAATGCAGCAGTCCATGGCATTCTCCTGGTGGGAAGTGCTCCTCATCATGATGCTCCACAAATTGAGAGTCCATGGAGCTTTATGATACCAAACTTGACATTTCTGAGTTTGTGCTGGCTGGCTCCCATCATTTGCATCAAGGACCAAAGAGAAATGGTGAATTCAGATGTGACCAACAGGCTACATATCCAGTGCCACCAGCAGGGCTCTGTAGAAAAAGCTATTATTGCAGTTTCCAGGTCATCTTCTTGAGATTCAGCCAATATCCTTGCAATCTGCCTGGAACTCCCTGTGTGGACCAGGAGGGAAATAATGAGCAGTCTCAGCCTTTCTGGGGACCCCTGAAGGGTAGTGTTCAACTTCAGGGACTACACAGGGCCTGAGTGACTGGGATGGGAGCTTGTCCGGACAGCAAGTACTGAACACGTCCTGTTTCTATGGCCAGTTTAAGGCTGAGTCAGATGTGGGAAGATCATCTTGGTTGGCTCTTTGATACTACTTGTGTCATTCTGTGTGGTGGTTCTGGCTGTGTGCAGGTTCTGCAGACTGTGCAAGGCAGGGAAATCAAAACCCAGACTTTTCTTATTGTTTTAAGTTTATTTGGAGTTTGTAATATTTGGAACCTGTAAAGATACACTGCTATCCTGGAACCACATGGAGAAAGGAAATACTGACCAGTATACCAAAGCTGTTGTATGCCTTTGATAATCTAACCCACCATTTAAAGTACTGAGGACGTCAAACATATTTAGAGGTTCAGACTAACATCTTCAGCATGCTTAATATATTTCCCTTTTCTCTAACTCATCACATTTTGTAAATATTTGGGTTTTTTCCCAATATTCCTCAAGCATGCTGACTTCTCAGCATGATGTCAAGTTGGCTTGCAATGACCCATTTAGAAATCTGGGCACCTCCACTGTTAATTTGTGCAGTAAATTCAATTAAGAGCAAATATTTTGATACAGAAATAGGATATGAGGTTGGCACTAGTATCTGTCATCAAAATCTTGATATATCCCTCCTTTAACTGACACCCATTTATATCTGGAAAGAATGTAGGATCTTTTATAGAAGGGAAATATCCCTCAGAGTCTGTGCTCTGCTACAGTGGACTGTCTGCCACCTCAGTAGCAATATTCACCATCTTGACAGAGATATGAAAGTGAGAGTGAAAGGAAGGGCCATCGTCTAAGAAAAGGTTTCAAGGGAGAAATTTCCCAAAGTTAAATGAATAGGAACAAAAAATCCTGCAATACTGGTCAATCTATGAGGATGGCAAATTCACTGTAAAGTGCTAGGGAGAAATCTCTGGCTCCTGTTGCTGGAAGTAGAGGTTCAGGCTGTCTGAGAGCCAGTGAAACTCCAAAGGGAAGATCAAAGGCTTGACTATTAGCTGTGCTAAATTCCTGTTAGATTTCTCTTGTAGATCAAAGGACCCTTTAAATAGGGAGGAGCTGATTCCCCTGGAAATATCCTTTGCTCAGTACTGGCCTTTCATGTAAGCCCCAGTTTAGCTGTGAGATTTGGGCCACTGGGATATGGCACAAATGTGCTCCTTGAAGCTTTCTGCTTTGGGAGGAAGCAGCCTTGGATTTCCTCTGAAATACACTTGGGGCTCAACAGGCCTCACTGAGTTTCCCAGTATGAGGAGCACAGTAGACTTGAGTTAAAAGGTACTTAAACACTCCTCACAGAGGCATTGCAGGAGTGTAATTGTACTTTAATGTCAGAGCTCAAAAAATATGACCAGTACATGTGGAAGAAATTAATATTTTCTAATAGCCTGTTTGTTCTCCCCTGTTTCTTTGGGGGTTTTTGTCTTCAGATAATTGTCTTTGAGCATAGCTCATAACAAATACCTGAGTAGCACTTTGCAAAATGGCTGCTAAAATATGTAAAAGCCTCCTTTCATGTGAATCCATTGCTGATGAATGGGAGAACCACAAATGTAAAGGTCAGAAAATAAACAGAATTCATCTAAAGCATCAAGATAGCTGCACAAAGCATTTTTTCCCAGTCTGCACACTGTAGAGCCAGTATGTCACAAAAGATGGACACTTGTTTGTTGTCCCACTCATATAAAACAAGTATCTACATTTCTTACATAAGAGGTGATGTGAGATTTAGTTTTCTCAGGGAAAAAGCACAAAATTGGATGATCATTTGTCATGGTGGGTTTTTTTGACTGCTGTTTGAGACTAAGCATTTTATGAGTCTTTACAGATCTTTTTTTCCTTCTTCCCTTAACCTATCATCTCTAGAAGTATCTTTGCATACTCTTCTGCCTGCTGCTGGGAAGTCTGTTGTCCTGTAGACACAGAAACACAGTTGTTCACTTGTGGCTGAGAGTGGTCTCTTGTCATCCTTTCCTATTTTAACTCACAAGGCCATATTTGCTTCTGTCCCATCTGAGTCTTACATCCAGTTTTCATAAATTTCCAAGGAGACAGCAGTGGGGGTAAACCTTTCTGATGTAGTGGCTGCAGGGTATTTAGTTTTGGGTTGATGCATGACACATCAAGAATGCCTTTTTCATTCAAGCAGTTTAAAATACACAAATTAGGGATTAGCTCAACAATTACATGCAGTGACTATCTCCCAGATGATCTTTTCTCCCTGCAGCATGCAGATCTGTACATTTCATGGATAGGTGTGTCTTTTTCTTCCACATCTGTTGAAGTTCTGATGGCAGGCATTTAATTACAGCAATTAGAGCAACAGCTTTTGAGATCCTTCAACATATATGGGAAAGAATTAGATTAATGGGTACATGAAGTCAGCAGGGCCTAGTGGATCAAACCTTGCTCTGGAAGGGATGTATGGCATATTTCCATTCTCAGACCTTCGGATGCTTAAAGTGCCACATTCTCAGCAGTCTCACTTGTGTGTCAGTGAGTGGTCCAGGCTGCTGGACCCCATGAATTTCAAATCCAAAAGGGCTTGGCTAGTGCCCACTCACTGCTTTGTGTTTTATTCTGTGGTATTTATTCCCTGGGTCACACCTCCTACTCTGAGCATCCTCTCAGAATATGAATTCTGATGTGTTTTCCCACATTTCAGGGAATGGTGGCTCAGGCTTCATCTCTACTCCTCTTCTTCTGATTCCTCATATTATGCCGTGATTGTGATTACCTGGTTTCTTGTGAAACCCCTTGAGGACTGATGTGCCTAGAAGGCACAAACATAAGATTTATAAAGGGAATTTTTAAGTACATTCCCTTCATTGCTGCACGGTGCTTCAGAGTTAGAGACCTTTGCAAAATACCCAGAGTCCTTAAATGCAAATGCACTCATCTGCCCTTGCCCCCTTTGCAGTGTGAAAGCACCCCTGTGTACCCAGCCTAGCAGCTGGTTATCTGCCTGGCTATCATCCAGCATGCAGACACTCCCCTCCAGCCTCTCACAAATCCTCCTCCACATCCTGTCTCTGTGGTCTTTCACATATGCCTGAGCTGAACAGCTGCAGCTCATCCTTGCACCCAGCTCTCGGGTGGAGAATTGATGGGTGGTTTTGTGACTTTTGTTCCATGAGCAGATGTGACTATGCAGAGCCTTTCTCCTTGTGTTTGTTCATGGTTTTAACCACGATGTTAGCTGATACTAACTTCAGATGAAATTCGTGGAGTGGTTACATTGTCTCCACTGACTTCTAAGCACAAATTGCAAATTGGAAGTCTGGTGCCCATGCACAAATTCAGAAAGGGGAGCAGAGTTTTAAGTCACTGTGAAGTCATCCTTCTCTGTCACACAGAATGCTCTGCACCAGGTCCCCACTACCGGGCAGGGCTGGTACCAAGGAATTGCATGCATCTAATTAGTCAATTCAACTGA
Organism: Parus major; assembly: GCF_001522545.3. Taxonomy (NCBI): domain Eukaryota; kingdom Metazoa; phylum Chordata; class Aves; order Passeriformes; family Paridae; genus Parus; species Parus major. The sequence goes on from NC_031775.1 coordinate 22,166,002, forward strand.
TATCACTAACACACAAGGAAAGTCCTGACTTGCTGGTGTGAAAGCCCTGCAGTTTTGGCAAGCTGTTTCGGTGCTCCCTGTTGCTAGAGCACAGGAAAAAGGCAAAAACCCAGAATCAGTGTGATCCTGTTTTGTCTATCAAGGGCCCCTGTGATCACAGCATATTTCTCACCCTACTCAACATTTTTTGCAGGAAAAGCTGACATAAGTTGGCAAGGACAGCAAGCAGCCCCTCCTTCTCATTCCTTCTCCAGCCAATATAAGGAGCAAATTGAAAGGCTCTTTGATAAAGTGAACCAAGGTACAATCACAACAAACCCCTGGTGCTGTTTTGCATTCTTCCCCATGGTGTCAGCTGCAGGCTGCTGTGCCAGGCAAAGCAAAGCCCATCCCTCATGGTAACTGAACATGTTGCTAAAGCAGGTCTATAAGGCTTCTTCCTTTCACTGATGAAACTATGCTTTAATTTGGTTATCCAGGTTGAAAAGGGAGGTGGTTGAGCACAAAACCCACCAGGCATGTGGGGCATCGTTTAATATTCACACTATGGCACCAAGGTTAAATTGGTGCCTGGTGTCTAAAACTCAGGGTGGATTTGGTAGAAGCAGAAAGCACGTGGTCCTTCTGGGAACAAGTTCACCACGTGGTGAGCTATCCCACAAGACACAGGTAGGTAGCAGCCTGCACAATGCATGTGTGAGTGCCTGTCATTTAATGGATGACTGCACAGAAATCTTTCCTGTGCTATTACATGGACATTCCCTATGCCTCCAGTCCAAAACTGAGAGCTTTTTCAAGATCTCTTTTATACAATGGAAAGATGCCTTTTCCATTATAATTTGCCTTACATTGACACCTCTTTCTGCCACATTAAACATGAAACTTCCCAGAAAAATGACAGTCCTTGCTCAAGATCTCTTGCAATTCAAGGACAGGCAGAGAGAGAGAATAGAGAAAAAAAATGAAGAAAGAACAGTTTTGTTTTGTTTTTTCTGTTGGTTGGAGACAATTAGGTTCAACAGGATGGAAGGCTGGATGATGAGGAGGTGGAATTGCCCCTCTAAGGGCCATTCCAGTCTTGTATCACAAATGACAGAATATTCTGAGTTGAAAGGGACCCACAAAGATTATCAAGTCCAATTCTTAAGTGAATGGCCCATATAGGGATTGAACCCACAACCTTAGTGCTATTAGCACCATGCCATAATCAACTGAGCTCATCTCAGGGTCAGTTGTTCCTTTTTGGGCTCACTGTAATGAGCTAGCTGGAAATATAGTGTTCATGTTCACAAAAGATCTAAACAAAGATGTGACTCAGGCTAAGTCTCTGTCTCACCTCTGCTCTTAAGCTTCCTCTGTGGGGAGGCAGATGGTGGAACAAAATGGGGCCGGAGCAAGACCCAGTACACCAGAAGAACTGAACAGAGGGCTCATGTTTGAACCAGATTTCAACCCCACTCTACCATGGCTTCACTCTGACTCGTGTAGTCATTCCTTTTTACTTCTGAGAGAAAGAGAAAGGATGTAAAAAAGGTGCACATCTCACCCACAGTGCAATTAAAGGCTAGGCAGTAATGATTCTTCACCCTGTCTCTGTGTATCAAACATACCAAAAGACATCCTCATCTGGACTTAAGCATCATATTTTGGTTGAGATTATCAATATTTATTATCAATAAGTCTTCCCGAGTGTGGCTCTGACATGTTTGTACCTATGAGAATCCTAATTGCTTTAGGGCAGTTGCATCCTACCACAGCCAGTCTGCTTGTGTGAGTGTCCATGCGTGATGCAGCTTCTTTGAAGGGCCTGGATTCCAGGGCTCGCCAAAAAGCTTCCTCTCTGGAAGGAGGAGGCTGGGGAAGTGGGTTTAGGACCAGCAGGTGTGAGGCAGGTCCCGGGGTGGCAGTGCAAGGGAATAATGTCCCTGACCCTGCGTTCGCCCCTCGGGGTTTGTGGTCCTGGGCATCTTTGTGCTGGGGGCGGGGGTCGGGAGAGGCTCCGCGCGTCCCCACCTGTCGCGCCAGCGGTGGCACATCTGGGCGGGGCGGCGCGGCCCCCCGGCGGAACAGCTGTGTCTCCATGGCGACGGGCGCGGCGGGGGGGCCGCGGTGCCGCCGCCCCGCCCCGCCGAGCGGAGCCGAGCCGAGCCGAGCGGAGCCGAGCGGGGCCGAGCCGAGCGGAGCGGAGCCGAGCGGGGCCGAGCGGGGCGGGGGGCCCGGCGGGCGGGACCGCGGCTCTCGGCGCCCTCGGAGCCGGCGCTGCCCTCTGCCGTCGCCGCTGCAGCCCCCGGGGAGAGAGACCTTGCGCGGTGCCGCCCGGCCCGGCCCGGCTCGGATGCCGCCATGGGGAGCCGCTTCTCCAGCATCCCCGCGCTGCCCCGCGGCGGCCAGGGCCGCCTGCACCGCGCCCGCCACCACCGCCTCAAAGGTACGGCTCGGTCGGCGCCCCCGGCACCCTGAGCATCCCCCTCAGGATGGGCACGCGCGGTGTCCCGGGGCACCTGAAGGAGCCCGGAGCGGGACGGCTGCTCTGGACACCCCGGGATGGGATGGGCGCTCAGGCAGGGCACAAATCCTGGCTACGTCAGGGACGCCAGTTTGGGATTAGATCCCTAGGTACACATAGCAACCCCGGGCAGGCATCCCAGACGCCTTTGGACAGGCTGTACTCCCCGGGATAGGATGGCTCCATGCCGGGCACCCCGAGCCCTGTCGCGGTGCGAGCCCCTACCCCGATCGCAGCACTGTCACTTCTTCCCCGGCAGTGCCCCATGGGTGGGTGGTGAGTGCGCGGTCTTTCCAGGCAAAGGTACCCTAGGAAAGCAAAGGTCAACAGTTTGGAGAGTAAGACCACCAAGAGTCCCCCGGTGCTTATTGGTGAATGAAGGCTATGCTTTGGTGTCTCTTCTGGGTGTTCCATGAATGTGTGTGTGCATGCGACTGTCAGTCCTATTTAGAGGACGGCAGGGAGTATTTGGGCTTCCTTGTCTAGCTTATATGGCTATTCTGTTCCTCAAAAGGATGCCATCTCTTTTCTGAACTCTTGGGGACCTGTTGGGACCAAATGGGATGGGGGTGATTTCTGTAATGTGGACAGGAGAGCCAAAGGTCTCCTCTATTTCTACTCTTTTTTACCCCCTTTTGCTGTAAGATGGGAGGATGGTAGCAGAAAATAGCCCATCGTTCATGAGCGCAGTTTTCTTGGGCAGCAGTACACACACACTGTGTGTGTTCAGCACTACCTGGGTACCTCCTCTCTAAGGTCATTTTCACAGCCAAAGGCACTGGATGATGAGGGTAGAGGTTGTCACACATCTCTCTGTAAGCAGGGAATGAGGGAAGGTGCTGCTCCAACAGCCATTTCAGTTATAACTTGTTGCAGCTTCCTCTATGTGTTGTAGAATTTGCAGCCACCAGCGTAGATAATACGGATGCTGCTGTTCTCCCTCATTTTTGCTGGGCTTGTGGATACTTCTTTGGCATGGTCTAGAGGAGTGGAAATGGTTAATGATGAGCTGTGCAACCAGTTGTTATGTAGAAGGATTTTCTGATACTCGCACTATTCTGCTTAATCTCTCTGCCCCCTTCCCCTGTTCTTGGGTGATTTGGAGCAGTTGTGTGAGCTGAGGGTGGTTTATCATGGCTGTTCAATGGTCACTGAAATGATGTTAGGAATGCTCATCACTCTGTCATGGACGAAGTCAGTGAGAAACTCAGCCCAGGCAATGGTGATGCTTCAAATTAGACTTGAAAGGACAGGGATGCTGTATCCTAAACAGTGAACCATCATCCTCTGTCAGTGCAAACATGAAGGCACATGCAATGCCGTAGTTGCTGGTAAGCAATTGTAAACTGCCAGGGAGGATTTGTCTCTTTAAGAATCACACTGTCAGCTGGAAGTCTTTCTGGAGCAACCTTAAGCAGATAAGAATTTATAAACTGAAGCCAGAAGGGACACTGCCACTTAATCCATTAACAGTGGCTTACTTGAGATTTGGAGGATACTCTGTATGAATCACCTGATTTTTTTGGGGGAGAAGGGGGGGAGTGGAGTGGCAGTGAGTTGTTTGTTAATGGTACTTTGTTTGTATATTTCTTCCTTTAATTTACATTTTAAATAATTTTCTACCTGTGCTGAGGCAGCAAGCAGAAATACTCTCAAGATTGTAATGCAACAGAGCATTGAAATAATTTTTATTTGGAATAAAGAGTGAACAAGGCTTTGCCTTTGTTGTAAGAACTAAGCAACTGCCAGCGACAATATGTGCCTTTTCTGTCTTTTTTGAAACCAGACTGCCTCAGGTCCTACATTTAAATTCAGAATAAACAAGTCTGATTGCATATGACAGGTTTCTGTAAAATGGACTTGAGGCATAGCAGTGAGAGTATGAATGTCACACAGTTTTGTTACATATCTGCCATTTAACGTTTTGTAAAGTGTATTTTAGTTGAAGATTCTTTCTTCAGTGTCTGGCTTAGTGTTAGGGATACTAAACTTTTATAAATAGGCTACCATCTAATACTTTCTTAGTCTGTGACAACGTCTTCCCAACCTAGTGCTGGCGTGATTAGGGCTCATTCTTGCTTAAGAAGAAGCTATGATTGCATTGTTTCCTAAGGTGGTCTGTGGTCTCTGAATTCAGTCCATGTACCTTACAAGTTCATCTCACCTAAGTAAGAAGTAAGAACTCCGCACATGGTAGAGCTGTCGCCCACTTGTGCTGAATTTTTTTATGTCTTTCTCTTAGTCCTGCTAAAAATGGTCATCTTTAGTTACATAAATCTTCTGAAGACCATGTGATACTTTTGGTGGTGGTGAAGGCATAACACAGAAATCTCACGAAGACTGACACGGCTGGCAGAATATTTGCTTTGCTTTAGATGGTGGTGCAAAAGGAGGAAAGCACACAACTCGATTCTCAGGCTTCAGTTCAAAGCTGCAGTTTTAAAACCAGGTAACTGAAATGGGCAGGTCTTTACAAAGGTACCTGCAAAAGCAAAGCTGGAACCACAGGCTGATGATTTTAGAGTTGCTTTTGAGTAAGGTAATACTTGAAAATCTATTGTGTCCAGCTGTTTATAAAAGCACTTCACATAACTGCTCACTAGGAACCACTAGGCTCGAGCACTTTGGAATTATCTATTCCAAAGCAGTAGGTCATATCTGGATTATGAATCCAGATTTTAGTGCGATGGTTGTGCTGACAGGCTTTGGCTGTTTTGGAGACAGTGAAAACTGAACTCCTCCAGGACTGCAGGTGACCTGATGCCATGATCTATGGATGTGGCTGTTAACTTTGAAGTCCTGGCCAGTGATTGGAAGGAGGTTTTCACTTGGTGATATCATGATGGGGAGGTTGAGGTGAGATTATTTTCTGAATTCCTGTGAGTATTTCCCTTCCCATAACCCAGATGTAGTTTGTCAGGAGTGACAGAAGGTGATCCTTTGTGTACTTTCCTAATGCTGTGCAAAAGATTATGATTATCTGGTAACAATCTCCTTAAGGATGCAGCCAGATAAACTCCAGGAAATTTTTGCTGTCCACCCTCTCTGAAATATGGCTTGTGATAACTATCAAACAAGGTGTGTATGGCTGTTTGGAGGGGAGCCAAGTGAGAAAACTCCAGCTGTATCTAATCTTCTGAATTCTGAGATGAAAAAGATCATCAGTGGCTCTGTGTACTGTTTATTTGCTTGTGTCAGGGTAGTCTGTGTTGAACTGTTCCAACCAAGGAAACTTCTATTATTTCTCAAGAGATGCATCCTCAATTCAACCCGTCTCCCTCCCCCAAGGTTCTTCCAAGATAGTCTATTCAATCTTTTCTACTAACTATTTTTTCTAATCCTGGTGTAGCTCATTAAGTTCCCCTCCTTGCCTCGTGTTACATCTTCCCAGTCTCTGGCTTTTGCATTCCCTCCTTAGGCACTGCTCAATCTTGCTAGAAGTGTTTAACTCTTCCTCCTGTGAGGTGTGGGCTATGTGCCTGGTCTGGGCTGTGGTGTAGTTCCCACATGTGCTGGTCCAGGATGCTAGAAATGAAGTTTTTCTAGTCCTTGGGTCAGAAGTGAGATACAGGACTTTTATGCCATCTCCTTGCTTCATGGACATGTAGCTCTTTATCCTCACTTGTCTTGTGTCCTCAGCTTCAAGAAGGCTTAGCCATTGCTGTAGACAGCAGATCAATATTACATTGTAAAAGCTAAGAAGTATTACTGTCTTCTCTCTTAAATCCTCTCCTCCAGCCTCCTGCTCAGGTTTGGTACTCTTTCCTGAGTCCCTCTTGCCTTGAAAGATAGAATTCCATGGTGAGTGACAGCAAGTGGGATTTCTTCCTATTGATTTTCCCATATGTCAATGCACCTCTGATATTTATGCAAAAGAATGCATGTGCATTCTTATTATTACAGAATTATCTTAGTTTTACAGAAGCAGCCCCAGCTGCCAGGGATCCTCTTTTCAGCAGTGCTGATTACTCATGGGTTCTTCTTTTTTATTTGTATTACAGTGGCATCCGGAGGCTCCCATCAAGATCTTAGTCACTTTGTGCTGGATGTTCCTATGATTGCCTGTACTTATTGCTCATTCATCCAGAAAGCTTTTACTCGTGGGTCTGCGAGATGTCTGTAGGATGGTTTGGGGTTTATACCTTCAGAGTATCACATGAAGCGGTCTGGCACCTCAACAGAACAGTTCTTAGTCCTTTCTTTAGCTGGGCCACCTGCAGTCAGAGTCAGCAGTGGTTTGCTGAAGGGTGTTACCACCTCTGGCTACAGCCCCCAGACTGGCAGCCTGTTGTGCAGCACTTGACCAAGAAGACAGAGGCTTTCCTGCCTTCCCTCGTCCATGGAGGGTACCAGTCAGGATTACAGTATTTGCCTGCATTTCTGCAGTTGCTGTTCCAAACATTATATCCCACTGACACATAAACATGTCAAACTTTTTCCCCATTTCACTGGTGCTTTATAAGCTTCTGAAATACATGTAGAAGATAGTAATCTGGCCGGTGTAGGCATTTCAATAATTGTATATTGTTGAAAGACTGTCCTGCTGCCAGCTTCATTTTGTGCATTCACTAGATAAAACTAAGGGGGGAGTAAAAGGTTATCAGCAGCTGATGGTCACAGGGCTTAGAAGCTGGGGTGCATCACAAGCAGTGCACTGGGGGGGATACCAACAGTGATGCTGTGAGATAACCTCAGCTCCCATTGCTGTCATAATTGGTTCTTCTTTGAAGTATTATATTATTTTCTTCCAGCCTTACAGGGTCTGAAGTTTCATCATTCAAGGCTTTGAAGGATGTGTCCGGCTTCCTGCCCTTCTGCTTTTACTCTGTGCTGGGTATGCTTGTCTCCCTCTGACCTGTCAGTGTGTCTGGGTTGTGGGTATGAAGTTTTTCCTGCCTGAGGTTCTCAGGTTTGTATGACCTTCTCCAAAACACTAGATTTTTTTCCCAAGCTTCTGAACTTTGATTTATTGCATTTAAACTGGCCAAAATTGCTCAGTGTTCCAAACACAGCAATTTTTTAATCTTACTTTTCCTTTCCCATTGTGTGTTTCATGAGGTGATGAAGCCTGTTGGTGAAACAGGTACTGCTACAGCTTTTCACGAATTTCCCAGGACATCTTGTGGTTTCTTGCCCATGGGTGATTCTCTGTATTTCTGAAGTGCAAGTCTACTTCTGAAAACCAGTAAGAACCAAAACATCATATGGATGATTGAGCTAAAAATATTAGTGCCAGGCTCAGTAATTAAATAAAGAAGATTAAGTATTAGAAATTATAAGGGAAGCCAAACAGAGGAAAATAAAGCCATTAATAGATTGTTGTGTAAATGTGTATATTATGTGCAGTTCTGGTTCTTTCCCTTCCAAAATCTCAGAAAATATACAGAAGAACTGTAAAAGATTCAGAGGTGGGTAACAAGGATGGTCATAAGTCTGGATTAATTTCATATCAGGAATGATTGAATAAAGTAGGACTCTTGTCTCTGGAAAGAGAAAAATACAACACTAGAAAACTAGAATGGAAATGACTGGCAAGTAAAGAAGGGGCAGAGCTCCACTGTTCACTGTTTCTTCCAGTACAAGAATTAGAAGGACATCAAATGAACAAAAGGGGACTGTAGCCATTTGCAGTAGGTAGTTGCTCAGTAGAGCTCATTATTGGTGGATGCTAAAATGAGTCCACTTTTAAGGGACATTGGAGGAAGTAATGAAAGAGAAATCCTTTGAAGTCGGTGACAAAAACCACACATTTGCCCTTCTCATTTTGACTTCCCAAGGGTGTCTTCCTAAGGCTACCTGTGTTTAGCTGATAAGGATAGTGCTAAAATGAGAACTTGAAACTTCAGTGAAAGGTGCAGCTGGGTTGTTCAGACATTGCAGTGGTAGATGGAGGGACAGAGCCTGCTCTGGGGTTGGCTGGTTTCCAGCGGGATCCATCCTCTTTATCATGAGCATCCCTGCCTGGTTGTTTACAGGGTGGTTCATTGCCATGTCAGTGTCATACACAGAACATCCAGGTTTTATTTGGGAGGCAGAAAAGATTGTAACTGGGTCCCTGTACAAGCTTTCTTGGATGTGACTGTGTCTCCTGCACACTGTCATTTTGACAAATACAGCTGCTTTTCCATTTGCGGGCTCTTTTTGAGTAAGAGTAAGCAGGCTCTCTCTGCTTCCAATGACCTCCTAATGACAGAAGTCTAAGTAGCCGTGCTTTGTTTTGTTTCTTAGACTGTTGAAACAGCAGGTTTTGTGGATATTCCCATATCTGGGAAGATCTCTAATACAGCGGCTTGAAAGATTTCCGATTTGGCAGCTGTTCTTACCTACTGCTGCTAGGATAATTGCAGGAACCAGCTACTTCTGCATCGCTGAAATTGTTGCCCGTGGCAAGTACATAAGTACATGTTGTTTTACTTACACTGTGTACCTTCACGGTGGCTACTTATTTCAAGCTGGGGATCCACATGTGCTCTGACTTGGTCTTGAAATTTTAGGACATCTGATTAATCCAGTTCTGAGCTGTGTTAGGGAGCGGGATCTGCAATACTTGTGTTTCAGGATTGTCTTCATCTAGAAAGGGTTGATCGAAGATTAACCTTAATCGCAGCAGTGTGCAGGTGCTCAGTGCTGTGCTGTGAGCTGCCAAATCCCAAAGTAGTTTCTCACTTTAATCACAGCACCATGCAGGTGCTCACTTTTGTGCCACAAGTACCAAAGTAGTTTTGGGGATGAGAGCTGAATTTTAACTAAAAGTTAGGGTCTAACAGTGGTTAAAACTTCTGTTGTGAGTGTGATGTATCCATGAGCCTAGGCTACCTTTTGGCCTGGCTAGCCAGGGCATTGCTAAGCTGAGTAGCTGGAGAGAAGACACTTGCATACTTACCCATATTAAGATCTGGGTTGCTGCAAACTGTGGTTAAAATTGAGGTGAGGATAGGTTTTCATCTCCATTTGTTCATGGGCAGCTCAAGGTGATAAGTGTGTTGTTATAAGATGCTATTTGCTAAGTTCATGTTGATACTATTGGTTATTTGGCCTTTCAAGTACAGGATTAAAATAGGATTTTGTTTTAAAATCATAGGGCAGAGGATGCCATGGTGTTATGATGTTTATACAATCCTCCATTAGTCCACCTCAGTTCAACTTTTTGCTGAGGCATAGGGAAGGAATGTCAGCTCTCAGAAAATGGTCTGGTTAAACTGTAGGGCTGTTTTGTGCAAAATTTTGAAAAGTAAATATTAACAGTTCTTTGCCAGCCTCAGAAATAAAATTCCATGGCAGCGTTTTTAGTTTTTTTAGTTTCAAAAAACCCACTTGATGGAAACTTTTTTTTTATAAAACAAACAATAATAACAGTTTAGTAAAATTTTTTTCTAAAGTGTTTACGTTACTTGTGGAGTCTCCCTCCTCTAATGTTCCTTTGTATTCAGTATTTGAGTTTCACACTGATAGCACTGACACTTTCCAGATGTTCCTGCATGGGTGTAGGCACGGATTCCCTATTGAATTAATCTCATATTTTTATGATATGACCACAACGCATCCTATATCTAGGGCCAGTGCTTGGCAAGATCTGTTCATCGAAGCCATGACTGGGGTGCTGTGGAACTAACTGGTGCCACTGTCACTGACAAGCAGTGGGCTGGCAAAGAAGGAGCTTGGCTTCTGAAGAGACAAAGAAGAGATAAGGCAAGCGGATCTAGATACAGAGCTTATTTACCATCCAGGTTCCATATTTTTATCAGAAGTTTAGTTTAAATCTTCTCCTTAGGTGGTATCTCTTTAATATAGCATTAATTGTATCGGTATTACTCATGATTTCTTTGACTTGGGTAAATGGTGCCATTGTGTTTCTAAGTATCTATCTAGCAAGATAATTTTTGTCTGTGATGAATGCCTATTTTTTATACTTAACAAGTATTTACTAGGCAAGAATGGAAGAGATGGTTTCCCATAGAAATATTGAGTCACTGTAGAAGACAGGACACAAATAACTGTAAATGTTGCAAACAGAATCTGTTTCTTACGCGAGTGAGTGAGTGAGTCACTTCAATAGATGTGACAGAAAATGGAAAAGACAAAATGTTCCTTACTAATTGATGATGTTCATCAATTACAGAAAGAGGAGAAGTAGTTTAAATTTACTTTCTTTATTAAAAACGCAGTAAAAACACAATGAAGGACCTGGGTTACCTCTGATGCTAGTATTGGATTTCTACATTCCTAATCCCATTTTTGTATATTATTTAGTGTTCCTGTTTTAATGGTATGACCCCTCAACAATCACATCCTTAACAAGGATGAGATAAAATAAAGGTGCAAAAAGTTCTCCCTAATTAAAACCAGGAACACTTTTATTTTTTACAAGGCTTAGAGTTGAGATGCTAAGAGATAAGTACTGACAGCTGAAAGCTTTGCTTCTCTGCATGAAATCTGCCTTACATTAGTTGTGGAAGAAAGTTCTTACCATCTGCTGGGTAGAGATCATCTGGTGTTCTGTGCATTTCCTCTGGATAGTTGTTCTCAGGCCCTACAGGTGGAGGGCTTAGCAGAGAGGTTAAAAAGTAGCTTCAGGTTTCAGGCAGAAAAGTCATGCAGGTGGGACCTGTCACAGTGAATGCAGAGCTCTGGCTGCTCTTGCCCACACAAAGTGTGTTTGGTGGCTGAGCAGACACTGTCAGTCTCCTGTTGTCAGTCCAACATGAAGCCCAGGAGGAGAAATTACAGAGTGGTGGATGGGAACAGTGACTGAGGCTGAACTCCCAATTTGGAAATTTTAATGCTACATCCCTTATTAATAACCCCACTGCAAAAGAAAAAATGCTCTGCTGCAAATGAAGCTGTGACACAGGGAAGTAGCAGGCAAAATTAAAGTTTTATACTTTCTGTGGTCTTACAATAAAGGTTTTGTGATACACATCCAGCAATGCTGCTATAAATAGTCTCGTTATCTAATCTTCCAGCTCAGCATATGACAGAAGATTACAAGTAAGAAAACAGTTCAGTGTAGCTTTTAGCTGTTTTCCCACTGCTTCCCTTGCCCCTGCTGGAGCATTATTACTGTGTCCCTTGTAATTCATATGGAGACAACATTATTCAGAAGTACAGAATGTCACTAGGAGGAGGAGAGTTCAGAGAAAACCCAGAAGATTTATGACATAGTTTAGATAAGGCCATGGAGGCACTGACATGAAGGAAGTAATGACAATTTGCAGTCCAGCAGCATTTCTGGGGGGGTGCTGAGAACTTCTTCATGCCAACTCCATTGGGTCAGATACAGAGCAGAGCATGCTTTAATAAGGTGTTCTACATGCTTGATTGCAGAGGGAACCCTTTTGCTAATAAATAATCCAGACACACTGAGCTATGTCCACATGGGTCTAGGAGCCGATCCAAAACCAACAGAAAGTCCTTAGAGAATTTCACAGAGGCACAGCTAGCACAGAGAAAACCTCTTTTTCCTTTTGATCTTATTTCTCATGGGAAAAGGAGGAGCTGGTTGGTAGACAGGGAGGTTCCTTTCCTCCCCTCTCTGTGTCTTGCTGGTAATGCAAATCCTCATTTCTAACCTTTCCTTGGAGATTCCCCTGGCCTATTTCATGTGGGGCACCTGAAGCCACTGATGAGCCCTGGGTCCTGGGAAAGATTCCCTGGAGCAGAGGCAGCTGAAAAGGACCTTATGCAGCCTGTGTGTGTGTGAGCACAAACAACCCTTTCCCACATAGGACTGAAGATCACTTTCTGAACTGTCATGGAGTTTTCTTGTGTGACCATAGGAGGAGGCATAAGGGAGTATGGCTTTTGTAGACCTGGAGCTCCATGAATGTTGAACCATCCTCTTTTTGCTATATAAGAGGAGTTAGGGAGACTTTGAGTGTTTGTTCAGACCCCAGCACAGCACCTCACCTTCTGCAGGGTGTCTTCCCCACCATGTGGCTTGGAGGAAACTCTCTACCAGCACTGTGCTGGCTCTTGTCCAGCCACCTCAGAGGAGCATGGTGGTGAGCACACACATGTTCTACAGCCACGGCCAACTGCAGAAGTCTTCTTCTGTACCTTCATCACACCTTCTCACGCAGGAGGTAAAGCAATGATTAAACTTCAGGAACTGAACCTCACCACAGCTGTTGCAGGGAGTGGGGAAAGAGCTTGTGTCATTCCCCCATCCTGAAACAGGCTGACCTGGAGCCTGATACTGCCAGGAAATTCTTTACCAGTCCAGATTCTGGTATTCCATCTTAAATTCCCAGGCATAAGCAATTACAAGCACTGGCAGGTGAAATGCTCTCTGGACATGGGCTTTCTTGTGCTGCAGCCTGTTCAGCAGGAAGGAGTTACCTTCTCGAGATTAGATTATGTAGGCAGATCAAATTTGCTGTTGGAACAGAGATTTTATATATAGTAAAATGCTCCCAGGTGTGCTTTTTAGTAGTGCTTCTGGGCTAAAGCAAGGATTTATTAATAAGAGGCACCCAAACCATATTACACACTGCAGCAGAGCTGGAGCAGGGTGCTTTTGCTCTGATTCAGGGAGATGATTGAATTCAGTGACAGATGCCAGGTATTTATGTCCTTGCCTGGGTTTATCTGCCTGAGTTTATCTTTTAAATTTGAAAGTGTTAAAAGCAAGAGTTATTTTTGGAATAAACATATTAAATAGTGATGGAGAGCTCCATCTGGGTGCTGGTGGGGATGGTATTTTATTGTAACATGTCACTGACCAAAATGTACTGCTCAGACCATCAGAACAGAAAACTGTGGGGGTAATACATTGCTCTAGATTTGCATCAGAATACTGGATCTCAGAGGGCCCAGCAACTTTACTTGTGACATTGCTTGGTATCATGAAGAACACAGTAAAATTATGCTTATTGTATATTTACAATAAATACAATACGTTGTTACACAATTGTAATATTTCCTGTAAAGTTCCAGATAGCTGAATTTCTACATTAATATATATGTGTGTGTGCAGGGGGTGCTATTTGAATTTTATGCTTTTTATCATATTGACAAATGTCCAAACTCTAAAGAAGCTGTTAATTGCCTTGGAAACCATTTCCACCCCACCTCTTGGTTGCTCACTGTCCCTCCTACCAGTAGTCTTTTGAGCTTCTAATTTAATCTGTAACATCACCTAAAATAGCCCCTGGCCTTTATTTTTGTTTACAGCTAATCATTTATAGTTTAAAATTAATTCTATTTTATTATCATCTCCATAATGAGTATTTTACAATTTTATTTAGGGTAAAACAAGTAATTATTATTTAGCTGTATAATCTTTCCGTGGGCCATCTTGAAGCCCTTGAATGGTGACTCTACAGCTGAACCAAGGCTCAGGGTGAGGATGAACAGCTCATAAACTCCAGGCAAGTTGTCGCATTTCCAGTGCCTCTGAGCCATCTTGTGCCTCAAAAATTAATGCTACTTACAAATTGGCTTCTGCCGTGCTCTATCAAATGCTAAGATGCTGTAATTATTTATGACAGTTAAAATCTCCTGATGCATTCAAATAAAAGCCAAACATATAGGGAAAACATGTCTTGTGGAGGAAGGTTGCAGCATGAAAGCTGTCTTGTTTTGACTGCAGGTCACATTGAGGGGCAACCTTGAAATACATGTAAGAGATGGAAACCTAGATGTGCTAGATTTTGGGGGGAAACTCCATTGCTGCTGTCATTGGACTATTTTCAGGTGTTTGGATGATTGAATGACCCAAATATAGTTTAAGCCTGTGACTATTCCATTTTAATAGCAATGCAAATACAGTAGGTGAAGGCTAAGAGCGCTGCATCTAATTTAGCAGTGTTGCTTTAGCAACATCATGCAGGATGCAAATAGTCTCCTTGGTAACACTTCCTAAGTGTCATTAGATAAGCCATGGTTATAAACATGGAAGCAGATCAGAAGGAGAGACATGCTCTTGTGCTGTGCCTTTTTATAGCCCCAGACATCACGATTAGCAGGGCAGCAAGAGGAGAGAGGAAAGCTGTCCTGGGGCTTGTAGCTCTTGTGAGCGTTTGTATGTTGTGGTTTGGAAAGCCACACCAATGGTGATGGGGTTTTCTGACTTGGTTTAAATAAAAACCTTTAAATAAAGGTTTTAAATAAAGGGAGGTGGTTGTTCCTGCCCTGCCTGGTTGTCACAGATATTACATTGTGTCTTCATGCCTCTCCAGCAGATGCAGATTGCAGATGTTAACACTTCTTCCCTCTAGCAGCACATTTGAGTCTTGGTGAGTTTTGAATCTACAGGTTGGGGAGAGGAAAGGAGACCCCAGAGCTTAATGTGAGTGTGACTCCCCCATGTTCACCCTGGAAAGAATGTGGAGGTTGAGGTGATGGTGAAGGATCTGCCTCTGGTTTGGGATTAAGTACAGCATCTGCTTGCCTTCTGCTGATCTTGCCTGTTCCACTGTCACTGCCAGTGGATTACCTCTCCAGAACTGGATTTGGCTTTCTCTGTTGAATTCCAAAGACCCTTTCCTAGGGATCAGCAGCAGAGTACAGATGAAAGTGAGAAATGGGTCTTAATTAGTGCTCAAAACCAGGGCAGCTGTTTCTGCTCTTGGCATTGCCATGTAGAAAAGAGTCATGAATTGAGGCAGAATCCCACTGGTCGATGCCTGAGGAACTCATCCAAGGAATGTGAATGCCTGATGATGTCAACTGGAGCACATGAAAGACAGTGGAAGGAGCCAAGTCCACAAGAACATCAAAACAGGTTTATTCTGGTTTGGGATGAAAGTCTGAAAGAGCAGATGGTGTATTTTATCATGAGCTTGACCCTGTGTTAGTAGAGGCTGACAACTGGTAGACTTCTGCATTGTTTAAAAAAATCCTCTGAAGTGAAGCTAAGACACACCCTTTCAGCAAAACCCCTCCTGATCTGTAACCTTCAGGTCCACCCACAAATCCATCGACTGGAGACTGGTCAGTCCAAGCAACCTCTTTTCATTTCAGTGGTGTGTAGCACTTAGCAATTTAGATACATGGCAGAAGACCTACTGCAATTTCCCCCATTCTAACAGAAAAAGGAATTCAAATATCAATAGTCTCTTTTTACGAGGAAAACTCAGAATAAGCAGAACAACCATCCCCCACAGCCTTCCTTTGCCCCCTAATCCTCTTGGAATTTATCCATCTCCATATCACTCATATCTCGTGGTCTCTGTTGTAAATGTCAAAGCTAATTAATGAGACCTTGGCCCTCTGTGTGTGTAGCTGAGTAACAATCCCAGGTTTGTTTGTGAGATGGGTGCCCTTCCATCTCCCCAGGGAATGTTAGCCCTGCGTGTGACAAGAGGCAAAGTCTGAAACAGCTCTCCACCTCTGTAGTGTTGAAAGATGCAGGTGAAGCCATCCTAAGATGGGTGAGAGAAGTATTTCCTAAAACTTTAAGAGATTAAAGTGAAATTTCTGGTGTTCTCTTACTGAACTGCCCGCATCCCATGGATATAGGCATCCATGGATGGATCCCATCCCATCCCGTGCCATCCAACCCCTATACTGGGCTCCTGAGACCCCAGTGGAAGGCACTTGTGAGATTTCTGCTTTGAGAAGGAGACATTTGAGTCACTGGACCACAGCATGCCATTCTAGTTCTAAGGCCAAACATTGCTACTTATCTGTGCAGCATAACAGCCTTCATGCAGTGGATCCTGGGACTGATGTGAAGGTAAAATTTGGCTCTGCATCCAAATTGTTCTGCAACAGAGGATCTGAGTAGTTGTTCCTCCCCACCATGGTCTGTGGCTTAGTAGGACATGAGAATCTGGACAAATGACTCTGCTAAATTGTAGCTCAGCCCTCAACCTGTCCTTCCCTTTGCTGTATGCAGAATGGAGCTTTTTTCCCCAGGACAACTGTATTCCTGCCACATTTCATTTGGAGTCCTTAACCATTTGTAAGACATACTGTTTTAAACCAGTTTGGGATAGGAAAATTATTTCTGTTGCACAGAGAGGGGTTATAGGTCATACTTCCTGGTGAGAATCAAAAGGCAGGAGGGCTAAGTTTTTTTTATGCATGCCCTCTCATGACACTTCAGGGTCTCCAAGTAAAAATGTATGGGGGGCAAGAACAGACCTAATGCCTCTCCTTGTCGTTGCATAACACACGTGTCTCTGTGGCCCTTCACTGAGTCTGTTTTTGCAAAGCCAAACATTAAACTCTCCGTGATGATTTAGACCTGACTCTAACTTCGTCTAGCTGGAGAGCTGAGTGGCATTTTATACCCAGAGCTACCATAAAATGCAGAACACCATATGGGACATTAGTGCTTTCTCGTTGGTCACAGCCCAGCATGGAGTTCAGCTGGGACTCAGTTTCCATGACAGGCAGGACTGCAGCAGCTCATCCAGGTGTGTGCAGTCATTTTTCACCTCTGGGGTTCTCAGCTGGGTACCCTGATCCTGCCCATCCCCTGCATGGTTGCTGCAGCCACCCTGCAGCCTTGCTGTCAGCCAGTTCAGGCATTTCTGCACTTGTACCATGCTCTCATCCTGAACAGCACTTCTGCATGATGCCAGCTCCTTTTGCATTAGGCAGAAGGAGTGATGCTTTCGTATTCCCTGCAGCACCTGCATGTTCCTTGGAAATCTCCTATTCACACATGGAGCCTACCTCTCTTCCTGGGGCTGATGTGAGTGCAGAGCCCCACAGTGAGGCTGTGAGCCAGAAATCCCTCAGTCTCACTCTGAGCACCCGAGACTGGAGGGCTTGTGCGATTGTACAATTGCAAGCTTCCTCAAATCAGTGTTTCAATACAAGCAAGACAGTTCTGGCTTTTCTGAGCCTTTGTGGGTTTTTTTTGGTGTTTTTTTTTGTTTTGTTTTGTTTTTTGTTTTTTGGTTTTTTTTTTTCATATTAGGAATTAGGAGTTTGACACCTAGCTGTGGCTTCCTAACCCTTAAGGAAATCCCTTCTCTTCTCTCTTGATGGGTTGATGCTGATGTTTTGCCATGCAGCCTTGATTAGAGGTGGGGGAGCAGTGTGGGATCACACAGTGGCTCTGATGAGGGATGCTCAGTCCCACTGGGGCAGTGACAGACATTGCTCCTGTCCCCTGTGCCCTGCCTGCCAGCCAGGCTCCCCCAGGCAGCCACAAAGGGCCAGACATGCTCCTTGCCCACCTCCTGGCAATGGGGGTGGTCAGTAGATGAGGACTGAAGTGTGTCCCCACAACAGGATGGCATCCTGTGCCAAATCAGCCAGGAAACTCTTCTCTCTAGCCTGCCTGTCCCAATCTCTGCCTCTTGCTTTGCTGCCTGTTTCTGTGAAAATGCTCCTTTTCAATTTTCTTCACAAAAAATTAGAATGGACCACAATCAAGAATCCTTCCCAAGTAGCTGGTGCAGCCACAGGGCAGCTCCCACTTTGACACAGAAGTCCCTCATTCAGTATTCAGCTCTGAGGACAGCTGACTTTTGGCCACTCTCTGCTTGCTGAGATAGGGGTATTCTCCGTTGCTTGCTGGGCACTTCCTCTGCAGCTGGGAGCTGCTTTCACAGCATGCAGTGACCTGCTCTGTCTTGACTGTCACCCTTCTCTGTTATTTTTGTTTTAGTGGCTTTCCATGTGCAATGGCATGAATTATTTTTTTATTTGATAAGTATCTTCTTAGCAGAATATTAATAAATATAATTAAGATAGTATTTGGCTCTTGAATAAAAATGTTCATCCTGAAATTGTCTTAATTACACAGCTGCTCCTCTAGAATGAAACTCTCTTTGTTTAAAAGCTTAAATATGGAAAAAGGGACAAAATTTCTTCCTTCAAATAAAAAACCTCCATTTTGCATTTCTGGCTATGTTGGAATCAGTGGCTTCTATATTTTAAGGAAGGGGAGAAATCAAGGGAATAATAATGCTGATTTTTGTTTTAATAATCTACTTGGAGTAAACCATGAACTTGATTGATTGATTGATTGATTGATTATTGAAAGTAAAAAGCTTGAGGATCTTGTATTCTTTGAGTTGGTTCACATGCAATTCCTCCGGTTTTTCAATCTCTGACATCTGGAAACTCAGGCATCCCTAACAGCCAGATGAAATCTATCAGATAAGGCACTTGCTTTTCACCAGCTTCCAGTTTGTGAAGCATAAACCTAGCTTTGACATGAGCCTTAACCTCTTAGTGTTACAACAAAATGTTAAAAAATGCCTCAGACAAGTCTGTGGAGTTAGTTCAGCCTTCTGCAAGGCAGCTGAGAAGTTATGCTCAATTTGCTGTCAATTCTTCTGCTTTAAACATTGCTGCTGTAAACTGTCAGCCTTTCTTGTGAGTACATTCGTGTTTGGAATGATGCAGTAAATCAGATTATAGCTGTCCTTTATTAGCTCTGATGCACAAGATTTCAGCAGTGGAGGTTTGATTCAGAGAAAATGAATGAGGATAGTTAAAGTCAAATATAAATAGAGCTCATTAAAAAACAAACAAACCAGCCTCTGTTTCATTATGTGACTCTTAATTGTACCATGAGTGTAGAGTAGTTCTCATTAAAGTCTCCTGGCAGCCGCCTTCTCTTCATCTCCTTCTGCAAACTCGCCCACAAACTCCTAGGATTTCTTGGGGACATGAACCCAATTTGCACCTTGGAATGGGACACAAAGGGACAAAGCAAGCAAAAGAAGCCTGTGTGCATGTGCACTCAATCAAAAGAGCATAGCCTTGCCAGCCCATCCGCATCTGTGCAGGCTACCACCACTCACCTGGACCTACAACCCCTTTTGTACACTCTGTCGGTGTGCAGCATTGTCCTCACGTGCCTGGGTTAAGCCAGAGGAGCCCTGTGATTTCTGCTCTTCATTTCAGCTGGGGTTTGTGCTGTGGGTGCTGGTGTTGCTGTGGAGCCAGCTCCACGTTCCCCAGGTGCACAGCTGCAGTGGGGTGGGGTCAGCATGAATCCCCAGCTGCTGGAGGAAAACAGCCCCTCTGTGGCCCCTTGCCCACCACAACAAAGCCCAGCATTGCCTATAAAACGAAAATAAGCTCCTTATTGCTGAGTGCAGTCTGTGGGGAGCTGCTGCCATTCCCTCAGCACAGACACAAGAAGAGCTTAGAGTCTGCCTTACACACCCGCCATCCCTGTGTGGGTGGGTTTGTTCATTTCTGGTGGGTTTATAAGTACATATGTTTTGGGGGAAGAGAGAAGATGAAAAAGCAGTGATGGAGTCAGAGCATGGAATAAATCCAGCTTTGGTAACAAAATTCAGTGTATAGCAGCCTGTGCTGAAGAAGGGAAGGTTGCTGAATGGTACAGCCAGTACAATTCAGTAATGTACCATCGACAATTACCTTTAATGAAGCTTCAGCTATTGCCTTAATGAAAAGGACATGCTACCTTTCTGCCATCCTGAGTGTGAAGATAAAGTGAATAGTAAGGTAGAGAAAATAGTGTTGGAAAGGCTACTGGACAGTGTAGCCAGAAGGAAGATGTGTAGTTCTGGAAAAAGAAGCTACTTTTCAAGCAGATTTAAAGCATGTTTTCTTTTAAAAAGAGTCTATAAAAGACTCTGTGAGTCTCATTACTGCTCATGCAGTAGCACAAGTGGGAGAGTAATACTCTTCTTGAGGGAATAAAACTGCAATATCTCTTGAGTAAATCTATTCCCACATGGACGAGCAAGCTCAAAAGCAAACAGCAGCTTTATGCTATTTACGATTGTACTCCTGGATCACATGTGGAGCCTACAGGGGCCCTGGCATTATCAGTTGGATTTTTCTCATGGTTTCCCCCTGAATTTCAATCCCACTGTTATCATAAATTCAGTCCCAGAATTACCAGCACTGGGATCACGAGGTCATCAAGTCCTTGGTATTTTAAAGCAATGCATCAGCTACTCTGCTCCCTGCAAGCTTAACTGGCATGATGCCTGAGTGCCCATCACAAGGGCTCCCACTGTTCCAACTCTATGTGGAAAATAATTCCAAAATTTTAATTAATTTTAATTCATAATCACAGAGCAATTTGGTGTGTGCATATGGAAATCAGTAGACAAGTGCTAGTATTTTTATGTATACATATGTTTTACAAAAAGAGTTGCAGTTTACTCAGAACCTGGGCTGGACTGTGACTGTTTAATTACTGTTCACACAGAAGTAATTTGCAAAGTGTTAATTTCTGAAATCAGTGCACTCCAGTCCAATAAATATTTAATGCTTCCATCTGCCGTTTTTAAGTTGGTTACCAATCCTGCTAGATGCAGTCTGTGAAACAGTTATCTGCTGTTGACATAAAGAATGGTTTTGAGATCCAGCTTTAATGGAAACCTAGAAGAAAGCAGATCTCCTGAACCCAGTTTTGTTCTTGTTATTAGGTTAAATATGAATATGGACAACATTGCTTATAGAGACATGTTTATAGCAGGTAGACCAGTGTAGAATTACATCTTAATTTTATGAGGGAAAATACATTGGGTCTTTCTTAGTAAGACTATGACTGCAGGTCCTAGGTTTGAATTTTGGGAGAAAGCTAGTTGGAGCATGCAGTATCTTTTCCACTGGGAACAGCCTAATAAAGTGAAGGGCGTGGTGGCCATTCCAAAGAGCAAAGAGGAGGTGAAGCCCCCCTCCCTGCCCAGACAGGAGGGAGCTCATGGAGCTGTGCAGGCAGCCAGGGGTCCCATGGGTCGTGGCAGGATCTCAACCTCACTCTCTGCAAAACTGGATGTGGCAAAACCTGTCTTCTTCTGGCTTGTGACAGACTATTTACTGATATTCATGGAGGATTTGGAGCTCTGTGGATGGGAATGGCCTGTGCCAATGCAAATGTCACTGCTCATGGTACAACATAGAGCCCTTGATGATTAGTTCTGCTTTTCTAGTACAATTATGTTTAATTCATATGTTGTTTCATCAAAGTGTCTGTCACTCAGGGCTTGGCCTCATCTTCTTAAATAGCTGGATATAAAATTACAATGTGTTCCTCCAGTGAGACCTTGTTTCCAGCATATCATCACAGCTTTATGATGACACAGGGCTTTCTGTTTAGCTGAATAGATACACTGAATCATCATTTTAAAACATATAAATCTCTTGAGCTTGGATCATTAGACTTGTGCCATTTCCCATACCATGTTACTCTGAATCAGCACAATAAAGAACCTGTGACTTTAGCATTTCATGTTGGGTCAGGGTAGAACAGCAGTATCATTGGCAGTTGCAAATTGCAAAGCACCAAGCAAAACAAGACTGATTTTTTTCAGGAGATGTTCTTTTTTTGAGCCCTTCCCTAGTCTAGTGGTAGCTTCCAGGGGTTATTTGGAAAGCAGTGGACTTGTCTGAATGACCTCATGTCCCTGTGATGCCTAAAGCTCCTGGAGTAGCATTGCTGCCAGCACCAAATGCTTTAAATACCAGATCCCAAAGTGCCCATGTGGGCTGCTCTGGGATGGGTGGAAGCCTGTGCCTGTAAATATGAATCTGTAGTTTAGATAATGGTTTTAGCAATGCATTCAAATTAACACCCAAAGCTATTCCCCATTGTGCCCTTGCATGTGAAAAGACCAATCCAGTCCAAGCTTAATGGCACCCTGATGAAATTGTTTCCTGTAGCTTTATGCTGTGCAGCTGGATGTAATAACTCCAGCTAATGCACCAGGGACATGCTACAGCAAAGTTCTCATTGCACTTATGAGGCTGCTACAGTAGTGTTTGGACAGCTATGGGGATGGGTAGATGTATCACTCAGTCCATAAGACTTCTGGATTGAAAAATTTTGCTGGATTATGGAAGAAGTTTTTGAATTGCTATTGTGATGGGCTCCCCTTGTGTAACCAGGTACTATGGTCTCTCTTTGGCTTTCATGTGGGTGGTGATGTGCCAGAAAAGAAGAAAAAAAGAGAAGCATGGGAAATAATGTTGGAAGCATAATTTGCAGTATTGCTTTGGTACAAGTCTCTATATTTTATTTGAAGATGGCTTTTAAACTTTCTAGGGCAGGTGCTCCATGGTGCTCCATGGTGCTCCATGGTTTGATTAACCAGCATCGAACCTCAGGAAATCCCCAGCAGCTATAAACAAATATTAAATTAAGTAATCTTTTGGCTAATGGTTGTTCCTCTACTGCCAGTAAAGTGGTATCCTGGGCAGTTTTCTTGCTGCTCTTATCCAGTTTCCTGAGGGAGCCAGGACCACTGCAGCAGGTGAAGTGCAGGGGGACAGGAACCATCTCTGTTTGTTACTGTACATTTGGACATGTGCATGGTGGTGGGGCACTCCCAAAGAGCATGAGGCACTTTCTGTCCCCATTATCTCCTTTGCAGCAATCTCTACAGGAGAACAGAGTCTGAACACTGCAGAAATCTGCTCCATAATGTGAGACAGCATGGTCTACTAGTCACAGCGGGGCTTAGTGGAGATAAATCCCTGTACTCGATGTTCCCAGTTCTCCCATGCAGATCTCAAGGCATTTCATCTCTCTGCACCTCAAAATACCTATATGTAGGGATAAAGGAAAGAGAGACTTAGAGATGCATTATTGTTGTTATGGTATAATTCTAACCAGAAACAAGCTGCAGGAAAGAACCAGCAGTTCCCAGCTCCTGCTGCTGTCATCTAGACCCAAATTAGTGACTCAGTGTGAATCCAGAGGAGGTTGGAGATGGTCATTGTTGGGTTTGCTGTGGGCTCCCATTTTACAACGGGTAGCCACTCAAGAAAATATCTTTTGCTGAAAAAACAATTCCTTTCCCCCTCCCACCTTATTTTGAAAAGATAGTTTTCATTTGCATTCATTTGCATTCCTGAATGGACTGCTGTGCCATGCCACGTATCCTTAAGTGAAGGATGGGGCAGGATGGCCTGGCCAGGGAGAGAAGCCAAGCTGTCCGTGTGGAAGAATTGTCTCATGTGGCTTTGCTGAAAGTAAAACTTTGGGGAGATTGCACTGAAGACATGTCTGAACTCAGGGTATGGGTTGTCAAGCTTATTTCCTTATTTTGATGAGCTTTTGAATGGTTTAGGGAAAGTTCTCCTCCTGCTGAGACCTCTTCTGCCCTCTGTGCAAGCAGGTTCCTCCTGGAGATGACAGTGTGTGCATTGATTTGCAGGGCAGTCCCTTGCAGGTTCCTGAAGACTGCTTTCCCAGGGGTGTGATCTACACAGTTTTGTGAAGGAAGAATATATGTGTGCATCAGGGATTCAGCAGGAGGAGCCAACAAGGCAGCCATGTTGTAGTGCTTCCACCCGTGTTTCTCCACCACTGGAACCTCTCTCCCATCTTGCACAGTAGCCGGGCAAGATGCTGCGTTTGTGGACAGTGGGACGCTTGCAAGACAGTACTTTGCCTCTTTGTCATCTCACAGCAGAGGCCTGACTGTGCTGCCTCTGTGAGATTCAATCTAAGAACTTGCTTCCAAAGACCATATTAGTATTCTGCAAAGAAAACAGGAGTGCCTTCTTCATTGAGTCAGCTCAAAGGACTAATGTGGGTTGGCTATTGGAGGAAATAGAATGGCTGCTGAAAAAAAAAAGAAAAAAAAGATTTCAAAAAAACAGACTTATGTTCTGCTTTGAATTATTTAGGTTCAAAAAATAAGTTGGTTTAAATGGGTGGGGGCTGGTTCAGGAGAGCAGTGTTGTAAGAGCCAGCAGCCCCCAGGCCTGCAGGGTGAGATCCCTGCATAGAACTTGACTCCTCTGGTTTCCTACAGGGCAGCCAGCACAGAAAGAACCTTGTAAAAAGAGAAGGAAAGACAAGCTGGGGAATAACAGCACTTCCATAATACTGCACTTTCTGGGTATCAGAGTAATTCTGTGATACAGGAATTTAATAGTACAGATCTGGCTAATAACCATTTTGGTAAATAATAATAAAAGAGCTGTGACAGTTCAGCTGTAGCATGACTAATGTAGTGATTTTATATATTTTGAAGAGAAAAATACACCAGCATAGAAAGTTACTTTCTGCCATTTGTCAGGTGTGCAGATGCCACTGGGTAACATTTGGTCGCATGCAAAGGGACCAGAAACACGCACCTTTGGGTCTGTTTTAAGCTTTGTAAAAATACCCTGTTTCTATGTCCTGAACATCTGTGCTTGATGCATTTCAGCTCCTTCCCATCGTTAGTGTGGGGATTGCCTCTCTAGCAGTCAGGGAGATGGCAGCCCAGGCAATCTGTTTCTCCTTTACTACATTAATAGCATTTGCTAGTGTTAAGAGACCTCTGCAGCTCTGGACAGCAGTAATGGTTAGTGTGGGGTTTTATCTAATGACTAAGAGGAGCTGGAGATAGGTGATAAACCTTGCTAGGCATCAAGTCCTGAATGACAGGGCTTGTCTCTGAGCAGGTGGGAAATGGCAGATTCATTGCTGTACCTTCCTGCACCTCCCCAGGCATACCTTATGGCATTCAAAGGTTGGAATTGTTTTGTTTTGGGTGGAGTTAATTGGAATGGGCTGCTGAGTTAATTGGAATCAATTAGAATGGGCAGCTGAGTTATCTCTTTCAATCTGTATATTGATGCCAGCTCACACTCTTCTTCCTGTCCATCCAATCAGAGAGAAGAGGGAAGAGGAGGCTGCCTGGTGGTGTCCATGTGGCAGAGGTGGGTGTTGAAACTCTGACACCTGGATCTCTCTCCTCAGTGCAGTAACTGCTGAGAAATGCAGCCTTCCACTAACACATTTGATTTGCATTTGCCTCCTCTGGTTGCTGAGGTATCCCACCCCTTTTGTTTCCTGGAGAGACACTGATGTTCTTGTGTGACTAGCTCAGGAAAGGTCTACCTTTAGCAACAAGGAGATATTGGGAGATAATTAATATATCAGGAATAATCAAGATACTTCTTTTAACTGCAAGTATGCAGTTTCTCATCCATAGCCCAGATGAATTACCAGCTGTATTTTCATTTAAATAATGCTTCTTAGGACAAAGAATACAACATGAAGGCTAACTTGGCTCTCATTTACTTGGATGAGAATGGGCTCTGGCTGTCAAAGTGTTAACAGCCAGTGTTGTTGGAGTTTATCTTACAGCAAGCCAGGAGACCCCTCTAGGATTATGGTCCGTGTACTCTGGTGCAGTAAGAAATATACAGGCTCTGCCTTGGACAATGTGTACTCTTTTTAAAATGGTCTCCAATAGATCTTTATGATTTGCCTGTCAAGCTTTTAGTGAGCTCTGAGTTTAAAGAGACAGCTTTAAGTGCCAAAAAATTCAGCTTTATTCTTCTTTCATTTTGGTTGTTGTATTTAAAGCAAAACTAAATTAATTAAAATAGCCACTTAAGTAAGATAATGTTATTTCCAGCTTTCTAAGAAAGTGTTGGAAAGGAAAAGTGAAAACCTTTGCTAGATTTGGCAGCTTCCTTGGAAACTCTATCCCTGTGTGAGAGTGCATTAAAAATAATGTTCTCTGGCAGTTCTTTTGGAGCCTGGAAGATTAAAGGTAGTAACCAACTCTGTATCACAGATATCTTGCATTAAATCAGAAATTACAAATATCTTAGACTTGCTACTCAAACTCATGGGGAGGAAAGTTCCTGGTCACAATTTTAATGATGCTTCAGTATTGCATGTTCTTCCTTTTCCCCAAAGTACCATGATAAGATTTGTGCTTTCAGACGATAGCGCAGGATGAGCCTCACTATGGCTCTCTGGTGGACAGTTCCTGTGAGTTAAGTTTGCTTGAAGCTTCTCTGCTGATGCCTGCTGCTTTAGTCTCTTCAGCTGGGACTTCAGCCAAGTTTGTAAAGCAGAGACAAGGCTCAGCTTCTGAGTTTGGACCTAGCTCTTGAGTTTCCTCCTGGGGTGCCAACCGGCCAAGTGTTGGATACCAACTGTACCATCTCTGCTAATAAATCACAGTCTCAGGTGATAAAAATGTGTTTCTAAATCTAGGATACCAAAGAAAATGGTAGCTGCTATGCAGAGGGAGAATAGATTTATCCTGCCCCACCAGCTGTCAGTAGTTAGAGAAGTGTGCTTTTGGAAAACATCATGGCTTTTTTTCCCTTTATGTCTCTTCCTTTTTGCATAAAGACTTATCCATTGAAAGCTTATCACAGTGCAAGGGTATTAGTAAACTTAAGCTTGTTGACAGTTGGCATTCTGATGCTTGACTGGAGGGAAGCTCTACAACTTAAAAGGGGATTGGAATAATAAACCCCCAAGTGTAACCTATACTTGGGAAATAGTAATGGTTGCTGTTAGCCTGGAGGGTGTTGGGTTTTTCGTGTAGCAGTGAAACAGAGAACTGTATAATTGTGCTGGAGCTTTGTGTCTGGGGTTGTGGCTCCTGTTCTTTTCAGTGTAATGTGTGACCTGAAGAATTGCTTTGCTAAGGACACTGAGCAGTGGTTTACAGGTATCTTAACCTACAAGTTCTCTCTTTGATTCCCTTAATCAGTCACTTTGCCTCTGCTGCAGTCAGGGTAATTTCTCTATTTTTTAACTCTTTGTTATCCTAACTAGCAATGATAATTATTCAATAGTAGCATCCTCTCAAAAAGAAAAAAAATATTCCTTTTCTCACTTCACACAAAGATTGTGCATTAAGGAGAGCTGGATGTGTTACACTGGAGAGAAGGATGAAGGCACAAATATTGCCTTGACAAGATCGTGCATGCAATGATTCAGTGAAATGCACCAAGTCTTCAGATCTTGATCCTCTTGGGATCTTCACAGGGGTTTAGTATCATTCCCTTTTCTCTTGCCCAGACGTCTTGCTTTGATTTCAGTGCTTTCAGCTTGAACCCCGTTCTCTGCTCTTCATATCAATGGGATAGGCATTGTGCACCAGAAAACACCATAACCACCTGAAGAACGGCACCATGGTCTTTTCCCCTTGTCTTCCCACACGGCTTTATGTGTGTGATGGTGTCAGTGCCCTCTTTTCCCACCCTCTGTCATCCCACTGCCTGATTAAGTACAGCCCCTGTGAACCAGTGACTCACTGCAGAGCCTCTCATCATTATAAAAACCCCCACAAAACCAACCTGCAAAGTGGTAATCTTTCTTTTCCACCAATTTTCAAATTTTCCTTCTAAGGCTCTTTGCCTGCAGGTGGGCTGGGATGCCCGTGGCCACCTGCAAGGGTCAGAACCGTCACATTACTTTTCCTTCAGCAGCCTCTAGTGGGGAGAGTTCATGTGGTTAAGCCAGGGCAGGAGTCCTTCTGTGTTATCGCTTTGCTGGCTTTGTAGACCACCCAGAGGAGTGATTTAGTGTCTGCAGTCTGAGATGAACTCTCCTTTAATCTGTGTTATAAGCAAAAGCTGACAAGTCGGAGAAAAGGCTATTTTTTTTCCAAGAAGGCAATATTTTTTTTAATTTGTATTTTAAATGTGTAGGAAATAAAACTATCTAGAGGTGAATGAGTCACTTTCATGAGTCACCAATAGTGGGAAGAGAAATTCTAATATTTGCGAATCAGAAGCAAAAAGTACAGTCTGTTCCCTGCTTGGTGTGAGAGAGAAAATAATGGGCAATTTAAAAAAGCTGTTTTCTCCCCAAAAGAAGAACAAGAATGAGGTTTCAGACTTTTCAGCATCTGGGGGTAAATGGCTGTCACCCCTCCTGGTGCTGTGGCCCTGCTGGTCCCTTGACTGACTGCAGCCAGAGGTATTTCTTATCTTATGGCTTTTCCAAACCTTGGGACTTCCACCCCACACTGCTGGTGGCTTTCTTGGACCCTGAGCATCCCTCTCCACTGCTTGTCACATATTCTACTTTATAATATGAGACTTTTGCCAGTAACATAAAATGTACAAAGAGCCAGACTTTGTGCCTTCAGCAGCCCCTTCTCTTCCCCACAGAACAAAGACTGGGCAAATGCAGACAAGTGCAGCAAGAGGGGAGGATGAACAAGGTGGTAAATCATGCCCTGGCCATGCTGGTAACTCTCTCAAATGCCTGGCTGACGGTGAAACCACCTGAATCTGACTTGTCTCTCCAAGGCTCGTGGGTTGTGACTCAGCCTAAGAGGAAGAGGAGGAGGATGTGCAGGGCCTTCCTCCCATGTCCACCAGCTGTCACTGTTGCTGCGCACACCCGGATGGCTGGTGCCTTCTGTCCAGCTGGGATTTACAGCTGCCCCGAAGCACTGTGCTTGTTTGGCTTATCCATGGTGTGAGAGTGTTTATCCTCATCTTAACAACCTGCTCCTAAAGCCGCGACTTTATTGCCTACTGAAAGGCTCTGTGAGAGCTCCAGAGATAATTTTAGTCCATACACATTTTTCTCCCATCTTGGTTGTAACGGTTTTAGATTTTTTTTTTTTTTTGAGGTATTGTTGCAGAACTAAAACTCCCTCAAAGTGCTTCTCTGATTAAACAATGGTTTGTGAAAACTGAGGGGGTTGGAAGTAATAGTAAATTAGGAGAAGTGGTCACAGCAGGATCTGCCAGGCTTTGGCAGCATGCATACACACACAGATACCCACATATTTGTCTTGGTGTGTGTAGGCACTAAAATTCTTCCACCTTATGAGTTTGCCTTGAATTAATGAGAACTGCTTGTGCTTATAAAGTGAAGGATATGGATTTTGCCTCCAGATGGAAGTATGGAGGTGTTCGCTGAGGGCTATTCTAAAATTACTCTTAGATTCAGTGAGCATCTCTTCAAGTATTGCACTTTCCCCATCTGAGCTGAAAAACACAAAATTTCAGCAGGTGTAGACTGGACACCAGAAATAATTTCTTCTCTCATGGGATGGTCCCACATTGGAACAGGCTGCCAAGGGAACTGGTGGAATTGCTGTCACTGGAAGTGCTGGATTAGATGGCCATAGAGTTTTTTTCTAACCTTAATGATTCTATGAAATTAAACTAACATTCACTCTATGATTCAAGAGACCTTATGCCAATACTGTAATCAGGTTTTGCTTGAGTTCAGATATCCCAGAACTTTACACTTGAAAGGACTGAGTGAACATAGCGTTACTTGAAGTTACTCTTGATGTACTTTGTGAAAATTATGCAGCAGCAAAAAGCTCCATCATGCTGTTTTTCTACCTGTAACTATGTTTTGGATTTGAGGTCCCAAAACTTACTGAACCAGGTTCTGCTGTGAGAGACACAGATATAAACTGCAAGTTGTGCTATCCCTCAGCAGTGCTGCTTTAGACTTGTAGCAAAGAGCAGCATCTGGCCTTTAAAATGTAATTCTGGTAAAAGAAAGCACCAGTCTACACAAATTTCTCCATTTAGATTAGATCCTGCCTTGTGCAAACATAATCCAGAGGAGAAAGTGAGTTTCTGGCAAAGACAGATGGAAAATCCCTGCACTGTGCTTGTGCACTTGCTGCTCTCTCCTTTCAAATCTGTGTTTTCTTGTTGGTTGTCTCTCTTGAAGCTAAGCATTAAGACCAAGAAATTTATGTTTTTTAACTTAATGTTTGACTTAATTTTTAACTCAATTCCTGACCAGTTTAGGAGCACTGAATAAAAAGAGGGGGGAATCTGTGGGTCCAGGTGCTTGTGCACAGCCAGAGCTGTGTGGGATGTCTCCTGGGAAGAGCTGGGTTGAGCTTTAAAAGGGTCTCTTGCATTCATGTTACTCTATCAGTCTGACCCCTCCTGTGCCAGGTGGCTGTTTGGCCAGAGGGAGAAAAGGCACCTTTCCCATCTGCATTTCTGCTTTTAATTTGGCAGTGCAGAGGCCTGGTTTGCTGCCAGTTGAGTAGCTGTGCTCACAGCCATGCCTGTGCCCTCTGCGTCGCTGTGTGTCTGTGCCACGGGCTTGGGGATAAAGAGGAGGCAATTTGTGATCCAAAAGGCTGTTTCTTTCTCTAATGAGGTATTTATACATGCATTTCAAATAAACACAACCAGAAATGGGGTGTCCTGATGTGTGCTTTGAAAACACGGCTGGACTTACAGATGTGGAAGGAGGCTGATAAGGAGTTTGATCTTTTCCAAGCTCTCTTGCTGCCTCTCCTGCCTGCAGCTCACTGCTGCTACTCAGTGCTCTTCCAGACTATTTTTAATTGTTTTCCACTGATGTGGTGACTTCTGTCTGGGTCTCCAGGGAGCCAGCAGTAATGCAGGTCGTGCTCCCTGCATAGCACCAACAGTGGAATGGATCCTTATCTGGGATGCCGCCTTGCTTTTCTGCCTGCTGCAGCCCCAATGTTTCCCACTGGGGGGTGAGGAGCACTGGGTTTTGGGAAGAAAAAAGGCTTCTCAATAGCTTAATTATGGGCCATTTAATGTATTAATGGAATTGATGTAAGTTACCTTGATTTATGCAAGAGGAGCTGAGGCTGGGTTTCCTCTAAGTTTGTATGAATGACGGGATTTGTGCCCTTGTTGATGTGTAGGACCTTTCCTTTTTCTTCTTCTGTCTCTCTCCCTCTTTAGCTGCAAGCACTCTGTTGAAATTCTGTTGCTCAATAAATGTCACATCCCAGGCAGTGTTGTCTTTGTTTTCCATATTTCTCTGCCACGTTGAGGCTCATTGTGTTTATCAGCCTGAATGAACTGCCTGTGGCTGTGCAGAGATGGGGAAAAGCAAAGGAAGGGTTAAGTAGGCAATACGCAGATCCTGCCAGCTGGGATGTGAGCATATGTCCATGTGGCAGGCAGAGGTGAATTCAGTTTGCCTAGGCTGAACCTGAGTAAATAAGCTCTGCTGAGATGTGGTAATATCAGGTTGAGCTCAGTGCTGCACAAAAAGTGGTTATACAGCTTCCATGTGGATTAGTGGTCAGATAGAGTAAGAATGCATCTGTTCAAGGAGTGCAGCCTAAAAATACTTAATTCAAGTCTTGCAACACTAAATAGCAGTCCTGATAGTTAGAAAGACCACTGACATCAGTTAAATAGCAAGAGGGAAATAAAATAACCGCTTCTGATTTACATTTGTGACAGCAGTTAAAAGAATCTATGTGGTGCAAGTTTGCTGTAAAGCAGTGAAACTTCCCTTAATCTGACATTTAATAGATCAGCTTAAAAAAAATAACCACCTGACTGTCACCCTGGCAAAAATAATGGGGAACTACAACAGAAAAACTGCTGTGGGGCCACACACTAAGCCTGGTTCACTTTGGGAGAAACTGGAAGGAGACGTGTGGTTTCACCAAAATGTGACTCGGAGCTCACACGTGTTTACTCCTCACTGAATGCATCCCAAAGACTCTTAAGAGAAAAGAGATAACCCGGTGCTGCATTTGCTGTGGTGTGGTTTCCAAAAGAGGCCGCTGGCTGCAGGACTCCCCTTCATCTGCACTCTGGATACAAACAATCAATTTTTCATTTTTAGTGGTTAATTCTGAAAATATGAAGGTCTGTTTAGTCTTGTCTCCCTAACATAAACCAGCCAGAACAAGGCAGCTTGAGGGGAGTTTGCAACAAGTTCCCTTATTTGGAATAACAGCCACTGGTGTAATGTGGCAGCTGTGGGACATCCCCACCCCGGTGGGGCTTGAGGGGTCGGGATGTTCTTGTGATGGATCACAGGGCTGTGTTGGGGATCTCTGGGGGCAATGGATACGTTTGAGGAAACACAACGAGCCAGATTTGGTCCCAAGCTCTGCCTTTTATTTGCACCTAGTTTGTAGGAACAGGTTGTGATGTGAATGGGGTCTGGAAAGGTAAAATGCAGAAGAAAATAAAATTTGTGTTGAGCCAAACTTTTTCATAGAACTTCCATGGCTATGACGTTGTGCTTATCTTCTGTCTATTCCAGAAAGTCTTCCAGGAAGAGCTGCTGTCCCCTGCCAGTCAGGTGCTTGTGGGCAGGTGCCACCTTAACAGGATCTTTGTGTCATGGCTGTGAACATGGAATGGTGGCTGGAGGTCTCTGAATCTGCTCAGCACCTCCCTGTCACTGCTCTCCTTCCTCCTCCTCCTCTTCCTCCTCTCCACAGCTGTTCTCACTCTGATGCTCAGGAGCACTTTGATCCTGCAGAAAGGAGCCTGGAATGGCCCTTTTGCATGTTGGATTGTCCTTAGTGAGATCTCTTTTTCTATAGGCTTCAG
This sequence comes from Parus major, assembly GCF_001522545.3. Classification (NCBI taxonomy): domain Eukaryota; kingdom Metazoa; phylum Chordata; class Aves; order Passeriformes; family Paridae; genus Parus; species Parus major. The sequence continues at coordinate 22,198,433 of NC_031775.1, forward strand.
ATTTTCACAAACTTGCTAATGACATGAACTTGTAAGTCTTTCAAATGTGCAACTTTCTGTGGCCTGAAATGACACCCCTTTTTCCTTGGCAAAAGGGGAAATGAGTTCTCTAAGCTCCTGCTGAAGGCATGCTGGGAATTAGGGCTTGGTGAGCTGGACTCTGCTCAAAATGTGCAATGTTATCCATGTTTGAGGTCTGGTTACTGTTTACCTTTGACAACAGCAGAAAAAAAGTAAAGTGCATTTCATTTGCATATGACAATTTCCAGTTAAACTGCTGCCCCTTATGCTGAACTATTAATTTATACCCCCTCTAATGCTATCTTGGTGGTGGTACAAGAATTTCCTTCTGCTCAGCTGCCCCCTTCCCTTCCCTTCCCTTCCCTTCCCTTCCCTTCCCTTCCCTTCCCT